>NC_066879.1:19656708-19924208 GCF_022985175.1 Labeo rohita | reverse complement strand
GGGTTTGGGATGGTGGATGGAGGAGGGGGGTGGGGGGTGGGGGTGAGGGGGGGTGGTATGTCATACTGCCCTGACAGGTCAGGCTGTTTATAGGAGGCTCATTTAGATTCCCCCTCCAGAGGCAATGCAGCTCTGCCTGTCTGCTCCTGACTGACAGGTAAGTCCTTGTGGTGGCTGCTTGCCCGTGGAGCAAAGGGCAGCGTGATAGAAACAAAACAGTCTGCTAAGGTGGAAATTTCCTCTAATGAGTGCTTAACCTTGATGACATGGGGTCATATAAATATAGCCTTATGCCTAAACACATGGGGTTGACAGACTGCTCCACATTTCCAAGAATCAGTATACTGGCATTAAGGATTCTATTCTAGTCTAGTCTAAACTACAAAACAAATGATGTCACATGGACTATTTTATCAATGTCCTTACTTCCTTTCTGGGCCTCGAACGTGTCAGTTGTGTTGCTGTCTATGTATTTCAGAAAGCTCTCAGATTTAATCAAAAATACTGATGAGGTCAAAAGTTTTCAAACACCTTGCAGAATCTGCAAAATGTTAATTATTTTACCAAAATAAGAGGGATCATACAAAATGCATGTTTTTTTGTTTATTTAGCACTGACCTGAATAAGATATTTCACATAAAAGACATTTACATATAGTCCACAAGAGAAAACAATAGTTGAATTTATAAAAATGACCCTGTTCAAAAGTTTTCATACTCTTGATTCTTAATACTGTGTTTTCACATGAATGATCCACAGCTGTGTTTTCTGAACAATTTGTGGGACCTTAAGGATTTTTTCTGAATAACAGCAGGCAGTTTAACTGTTCAGAACAAACAAGGGACTCATGAACAACTACCACTACACACACACACACACAAATCACAGCTGTGGATTATTCAGGTAACAACACAGTATTAAGAATCAAGTGTATGTAAACTTTTGAACAGGGTAAATTTTATAGATTTAACTAATAATTTCTCTTGTGGACTATACAGTATGTAAACATCTTTTTTTAAAAAAAACAACTAAAACCAGCCTCAGCTGGTTGGCTGGTTTTAGCTGGTCATCCAGGCTGGTCTGGTCAGCAGGCTGGTTTTAGAGGGCTTTTGGCCACTTCCAGGCTGGTCTTAGCTGATCAGGCTGGGAGACCAGCTGGAACAACCAGCTAAAACCAGCCTAGCCAGGCTGGGAGACCAGCTAAAACCAGCTACTTCCATCCGACCAGCCTAGGCTGGTTTTAGCTGTGTTTTTTTTGTTGTTGTTGTTGTTTTTTGGTAAAATAATGAACATTTTGCAGATTCTGCAAGGTGTATGTAAACTTTTGACCTCAACTGTATCTTATTTTGTGTTCCAAGGATAAACAAAGGTCTTACAGTTTTGGAACAACATTAGAGTGAGTATTTAATGACAGATTTTTAATTTTTGGGTGAACTATCCCTTTAAGTAAACCACAAATATAAGAATTAATCCAAGTAACTCAAATTATTATTTTTAAGCTACTACTACTATGTTGCAGTGACACATGTTAGCATGCTAAATATAACTTCTTTTACTAAATATAATGCATGAGATGAGGGAATAAGAAGTCACTTGTCACTGCAATGACAATAGCACAGCTACTGCCATATACTGTAGCCACCCACAACCTAAGCGCAAGCTGCACTATTCAACACAAAACCAAAAAAAAACAGCAAAAATAAAGTCTTCTAAATTAATATCCAACAAAACTGAACATTAAACCTAAAATAGCACAATTTCTGCATGTACTCTCATGCTGGGAACCAGAAATCCACTAGTTTTAAACAAAAATGACTCATGTTTTGGCAACGCAAAACGGTTGTTAAATTCTGCCTGACCAATAAATAAATCAAAAGTTGTCCTTAAATTTTTAAAAAATCTTTTGACTTTAGCTCATTTTAATGAAGTAAATTGTGCACAAGCAAAAGTGGACTGAACCTTGAACAGCCACAAAACATGGTCACCATTTAGAAGAAATGAAAAATTCTATGCATGTTTGATTACATTTTTTAGTAGAGAAAAGATGGTGGTGCGTGAAGTAATGTATTGTCAGTGGAAATGAGTAATGAGCAGGAAATGTTCTTGAAAAGAACAAATGGAAGAATAAACACAGTACTGTGAAGTCTCCACAGCTCCAAAAGGCAAAAAATACATATAACTCATAGCAAAGCCTGAGGCAGATTTTTTTTTCTCACTTCTAATTCTGTTTTATCATCAAGCTAAAATCTAGCAGTGCAGCAAGAGCAGCAATGAGGCTTCCACGAAACGTGGAAAAAGAAAAATTTGCTTACAGATGGTCATGGGCTAAACACTTTGATGGAATGTTTTGTGTTTGGCTCTGGCAACCCAGAATGACCCTCATTATTGGTTTTGGTTCTGCTTTTACAGTTAAAAGCCGATATTGTGTATCAAATGGTTTTATAAAATGACAAACATACTGTAATAAGGACTTCCCAGAAGTTCAGTCTATTTTCAAATGATGAGCCAGCAAAATCCACGCTGCACTGACTCCAGGTGCCTTGTGATTCAAACTATAATTAAAGCAAATAACGAAGCTAAAGACTCATTCTTAATAAAACTGAAGAAACTGAGGATGCCTGGAAAAGTAATTGATTAAACTATCAAGTAAAACAATGATCGATTAAGCTATTGATGAATCACTTGTTAGGAAGCCTTGTCAAAGACGCAGAACCTCATCAGGTTTTGTCGAACAGGCCCAGGCTCCATTGATTAAGCATTATTAAGGAACGCATGCTTTTGTATTGACTGCCTATTAAATGCATATCTGCAAGCAACGGGTATGACAAATGATCAGGGTGTTTAGAGACTTCATTATTCATAAGCCATTCCAGGAAGATGCTGTAACATAATGTAAATAATGCTCCTCTCTCCCTCACCGAACCCCTCGGGATGCCATCGAACAGAGGAGAGTGTAGTGGAAATGACGAGGAACTGTGCGTTTCGGTAGGAAGTAGGTGTTTAAATCCCTTCTATCAATCGCTGAGGCTTAAAGAGACAATCTGGAAATGCTGATCCCAGCAATTAGTGCTGTTTAATCACATGTGGGTGGAAACACATTAAACATTCGCATTAAGAGGGTGCTGATATTTTGATGTACCACCAGCTGCCAATATTAGATATTAAAACGTGTCGCACATGGTGCAAAAATGGGCATGCTGGACCATCTTGTCGAATTGACACGACAGCTGCACTACAAATTCTAAGATATATATATATATTTCCCACCATATCCTACTAAATGTGGCTGTTGTGGCATAAAATAAGTAAAAGAAAAAAGTCATAAAAGCACCAAAAATGTGGTCCAGATTTATCCAAAATTTAATGTTTTTTTTTTTTTTTCACTTGTAAACTATTGTTCAAGTTTGGTGTCAGTAAGATTTAAAAAATAATAATTCTCTTCTGCTTATTGTAAAAACAGTAATAATGTGAAATATTACCACTGAAAATAAAGTTTTATATTTTAATAGAATTTAAAATGTAACTTATTCCTGTTATGACAAAGCTACAGAAATAATTTTAACATGATGATTTGGTGCTCACATTTTTTTATAATTACAAATGTTGAAAATGTTTTTTGGCAAAACTTTGATGCATTTTTTTCCATATATTATTAAAAATATATATACACTACCAGTCAAAAGTTTTTGAACAGTAAGATTTGTAATGTTTTTTTAAAGACTTCTCCTCCGCTCACCAAGCCTGCATTTATTTGATCCAAAATACAGCAATAGCAGTAATACTGTGAAATATTTTTACTATTTAAAATATCTGCTTTTTATCTGAATATATTTAAAAATGTAATTTATTCCTGTGATCAAAGCTGAATTTTCAGCATCATTACTCCAGTCTTCAGTGTCACATTATCCTTCAGAAATCATTCTAATATGTTGATTTGCTGTTCAAGAAAGATTTATTATAATTATCAATATTTAAAACAGAATGAAATTATAGAAATTAATACTTTTATTTAGCAAGGATGCTTTAAAGTGATCAAAAGTGATGATAAAGACAATTGTAATATTACAGAAGATTTCTATTTCAAATAAATGCTGTTTTTCTGAACTTTATATTCAGCAAAGAAAGTTGAATCAATTCTACTCAGCTGTTTTCAACATAATAATAATAATAATAAATGTTTTTGAGCACCAAATCAAAATATTAAAATGATTTCTGAAGGATCACGTGACTGTAGTAATGATGCTAAAAATTTAGCTTTGAAATCACAGGACATATTTTAAAATATATTCAAGTAGAAAACAGTTATTTTAAATAGTACAAATATACATATATTACTCTGGATCAAATAAATGCATGCTTGGTGAGCAGAAGAGACTTCTTTAAAACATTAAAAATCGTACAGTTCAAAAACTTTTGACTGGTAGTGTATGAATATATACAGTATAGCACCTGAATTATGAAAGACAAGTCAAATGTCATTGGTTGAGTCTCGTAACCAATAACCATTAATGTTAATCAGTCGAATGCATCTTAATGCATTACATCTGAACATTTTCTAAGTAACTATTAAAGTTTCATCCTGTTCCTCACTCAAAGCTACCATATAGCTTCAGAGGACTTGAATGCATGACATTCTGTGATATCACAAGGCTCTCTGATCATTCTGGGAGCCTCATCCCTGATGGTGTGAATTGCAAATTGCGAACTGGAACAGAACTGCCCGAGTAGAGATGAAAGAACGCCATTGTAAGTGGCTGCCAAGTGCCAAGCAATGTCAAAATACCATTCAGAGATGACTTCAATGCTTTCTCCTGTCCTCCATCGCACCTACAACAGATGCAGCCATGCACATAAACGCTACAAGAGATCTTATAAATCTCTGATTATTTGGCTCCTGGATTTCCTGAAGGCATATAGTGGCTAAGTGGCTCGCTCAAGGCCAAATAAGGATAGCGCCATGGCACGGGAATTTTTAAAAGTGATTTTCACCTTGCTGGAAAATCTCAAGGGGATTTCATTCCCAAGGTTCTCAAGTACATTACCTGACCTGCAAAACAGAGCATGTGTCCGATGCAGTATATCATGCACAAGACAGCAGTGGTATGTGAAAGGTCTTGAGCCTCTAGTTCAACTTCTATGACATGGACGACTGCAAAAAAGCCTGCCTTTTCTTTCATGCTTCGCTTTGATGTCAAAAGTGCTGCTTTTCTCTCTTTTTTTAACATTCTGTCCTTGTTTGCTTCAGGTATGTCTATCTGTCTCAGTTTTTCAGTCTCTTTCTCACTCGCTCCCTCTGTTCTTTGCCCGGCTCATCTCTCTAGACGCCACACTAATGAGCCCAGCTGTGTGAGAACATCAGCGAACCATTTATCGGAGCTTATGAGGGTTTTGCAGGAAGAGGTGTGTTCGGCTATAATTCAAATTATTCAAACCATCTCTCAAAACCACTCAGCACTCGCTCCCACCTTTCATCACTTTCACCATCCCCTCTATCACTTTATCCCGCTATCGCTGGCTGTCGATCAACGGTTTTTCTTTCTTCCTCTCCGATGGAGCTTCTACTCAGCGTCGTCCTAATCTGTGAATCTCATCGGAGATATCTGAAACTGTTTGTAGACTTTGAAAACCCCATTTACGAGAACTTCAAACCATCATGGGCAGATGAAAATCTAATAAAAGTGACAGAAGAAATGTGTATATTAAGATGGGAACCACTAATCATTTCATCAGAGTGTTCCAGACCCCGTACGTTCAAAGAAAATGGCAGATATCTCTCTCTATCTTTCATTTGGCGGCGAGTCTGAAAGTCTCCATTTGGCTGGAGCAAACTGAATATTCTTTTCTATACATTTTGATAATATCCTTTAAAAATAAAGTCAAAGTAGCTAGAATGGATCCTGAATAAATGCCAATGTTTCCATCCCTTTAAAAAGCACTTTACATGACAGGTGTTTTCATCACGCTTCCTACCTACTCATTATGTTACGGCCGGAGATCGCAAGAGGTAATGGGCGTTTTGGGTGATATTCAGGGTTGTCCTTGAAGTCAACTTTCTTTTCAAGCTGTTTTCAGCTGTTTGATGAGAAAACAGGTGCTTCTTAACAAACAAAGGGAGAAGGATGTCTGTATGAGGATGAGTTTGCGCCTCTGTTGAAAGCTCAGACAGGCAGATGGGTAATTTGTGTCTTGCAACAGCATAGATGTGAAGTTATTCTCTTTGATTCTCTCTCGCACCGGTCGGTGCATCAATGGAGATGTGGCGAATACGTGAAACCTTAATGCATAAACCTTTACAGGAGATCAAATGCTGAACAAAATAAACAAATGTTTAACAGCTATACTGACATGCTTAATTTACAAAAGAGAACTTTGAGACCAAATGCGAGTCATTCATAGGCATGAAACATGCAAGCATGAGTTTCCAGTCTGAATACCAAGGATGCACCTGTTTTTCCTCTTGCCGATGGGTTCTAACCCAGAGTGGAGTTTGTGTGAAAGCTGATCCCCAGTCAGTTGTGGTCGACCACCGCAGTATTGGCTTCTCGTCTGACATTTGTTCTGAGATCAGATTAGTGAGGAAAAGCGTCCTCCCTTAGGAACTAATGGGGTTTTTATCTCTGCGGTAAGGTATGTGAAGCTCGCTCCACTGTCAGAGGACCCCTAACTTGTTATATGACCTATCGCTATCTAATACACATACCCACTTTCAGATACGAGAAGTAGTGGCCTGAAAAGTGCTGTTTTCATGGAAACACTCGCACAACCGTCTCACTGAGGTCTGATTAGGCTCAAAGATTCTCATACATTGTCCCTGCCGTTGTAACCATGGTTACATTTTCTACAAGTGTTGATTGTTCTGTTTTACTCCCTGAATCAAACAAAACTAGAACTACTAGATCTCGTCTGCTCATTTTCTTTTCATCTCTCCATTAAAGGGACTGGTCAATCTAAAAAAGAACTTTCTGTTATTTGCTCGTTCCAAACCCTTATGACCTTCTGCTTTCTATGGCGTAAAACAGATATACTGAGTGTATGATATATATACAGTGCTGCTTGAAAGTTTGTGAACCCTTTACAATGTTCTATATTTCTGCATATACAGGTGCATCTCAATGAATTAGAATGTCATGGAAAAGTTCATTTATTTCAGTAATTCAACTCAAATTGTGAAACTTGTGTATTAAATAAATTCAGTGCACACAGACTGAAGTAGCTTAAGTCTTTGGTTCTTTTAATTGTGATGATTTTGGCTGACATTTAACAAAAACCCACTAATTCCCTATCTCAACAAATTAGAATATGGTGACATGCCAATCAGCTAATCAACTCAAAACACCTCCAAAGGTTTCCTGCGCCTTCAAAATGGTCTCTCAGTTTGGTTTACTAGGCTACACAATCATGGGGAAGACTGCTGTTCACAGAGTGCTGTATCCAAGCATGTTAACAGAGAGTTGAGTGGAAGGAAAATGTGTGGAAGAAAAAGATGCACAACCAACTGAGAGAACCACAGCCTTGAGAGGCTTGTCAAGCAAAATCAATTCAAGAATTTGGGTGAACTTCACAAGGAATGGACTGAGGCTAGGGTCAGGGAATCAAGAGCCACCACACACAGACGTGCCCTCTTGTTAAGCCACTCCTATACTACAGACAACATCAGAGGCGTCTTACCTGGGCTAAGGAGAAGAAGAAATTGTTCCAAAGTCCTCTTTTCAGATGAGAGCAAGTTTTGTATTTCATTTGGAAACCAAGGTCCTAGATTCTGGAGGAAGGGTGGAGAAGCACATAGGACAAGTTGCTTGAAGTCCAGTGTTAAGTTACCATAGTCTGTGATGATTTGGAGTGCAATGTCATCTGCTGGTGTTGGTCCACTGTGTTTTTTGAAAACCAAAGTCACTGCACCCGTTTACCAAGAAATTTTAGAGCACTTCATGCTTCCTTCTGCTGACCAGCTTTTTAAAGATGCTGATTTCATTTTCCAGCAGGATTTGGCACCTGCCTACACTGCCAAAAGCACCAAAAGTTGGTTAAATGACCATGGTGTTGATGTGCTTGACTGGCCAGCAAACTCACCAGACCTGAACCCCATAGAGAATCTATGGGGTATTGTCAAGAGGAAAATGAGACACAAGAGACCAAAAAATGCAGATAAGCTGAAGGCCACTGTCAAAGAAACCTGGGCTTCCATACCACCTCAGCAGTGCCACAGACTGATCATCTCCATGCCACGCCGAATTGAGGCAGTAATTAAAGCAAAAGGAGCCCCTACAAAGTATTGAGTACATATACAGTAAATGAACATACTTTCCACAATTCACTAAAAATGTTTTTTTGTTTGTTTTTTTTAATTGGTCTTATAAAGTATTCTAATTTGTTGAGATAGTGAATTGGTAGGTTTTTGTTAAATGTGAGCCAAAATCATCACAATTAAAAGAACCAAAGACTTAAACTACTTCAGTCTGTGTGCAATGAATTTATTTAAAACATGAGTTTCACAATTTGAGTTGAATTACTGAAATAAATGACCTTTTCCACAACATTCTAATTTATTGAGATGCACCTGTATGTGATCCTGGACCACAAAAACAGTGATAAGGGTCAATTTTTTTGAAATTGAGATTTATACATAATCTGAAAAATATCATTGATGTACGATTTCAACTATCTGAATATCTGGAATCTGGGGGTGCAAAAAAATCTAAATATTGAGAAAATCACCTTTAAAGTTGCCCAAATGAAGTTAGCAATGCATATTAATAATCAAAAATTAAGTGTTGCCATATTTATGGTAGGATATTTATGGCATAAAAGAAAAATTGATCATTTTGACCAATACAATGTATTTTTGGCTATTGTTACAAATATACCCAATGATAAAGACTGGTTTTGTGGTCCAGAGTCACGTATATGAACCAAAACATAATCAGATATTCGCTCGAGTCCTGAAAGTAAACAAAGAGAGCCCAATCGAACAAATGAGACAAATATATTTTCTTTGTTTGAAAATAATCCAATAGTGCATATCTGTAAGTATGTGAACCTCTAGGATTAGCAGTTAATTTGAAGGAGAAAGTAGAGTCCATTTATTCAGGGAGATTTTCAATTATTGGGATGACTATCCGGTGTAAGTGCCTGGCCTGTTTTATTTAAAGAACAGGGATCTATTAAATCTGATCATGTTTGTGGAAGTGAATCATGGCATGAACAAAGATGATTGTTGTTAGTCATCAAGGTAGAACATCTATATGGAAAAAAATCTCTAAAGAGTTTGGACTCCACATATCCACAGTCAGATTGTGTACAAAAGGAGGAAATTTAAGACTATTGTTACCCTCCCAAGAAGTGGTCGACCAACAAAGATCACTCCAAAAGCAAGACGTATAATAATCTGTGAGGTTGCAAAGGAACCCAAGATAACTTCTAAGCAACTAAAGGCCTTTCTGACATTGGCTAATGCTAATGTTCATGAGTCTATGGTTGTTCAGAGAACACTGAACAGCCATGGTGTGCATGGCAGAGTTGCAAGGAGAAAGCCACTGCTATCCAAAAAGAACATTACCACCCTTTTGCGGTTTGCAATAGATAATTTGGACAACCCAGAGAGCTATTGACTACTGAAGAAATATTTTTATGGAACGATGAGACCAAAATAGAACTTTTTGGTTTAAATGGGAAGCATTGTGTTTGGAGAAAATAACAAACTGAATTTCAGCATAAGAATGCATATCCCATCTATGAAACATGGTGGTGGTAGTATCATGGTTTGGGCCTGTTTTGATGCATCTCAGCCAGGATGACTTGCCATCATTTGTAGAACAATGAATTATGAATTATACCAGCAAATTCTAAAGAAAAATGTCAGGACACCCAAAAACTGAATCTCAGGAGAAAGTGGGTCATGCAGCAAGACAACAACCCCAAGCACACAAGTCCTTCTACTAAAGAACGGTTAAAGAAGAACAAAGTTAATGTTTCAGAATGGATGAGTCAAAGTCTAGACCTTAATCCAAATGAAATGTTGTGGAAGGAGCTAAAGCAAGCAGTTCACAGGAGGAAACCCACCAACATCACAGGGTTTAAGTGGTTCTGTACTGAGAAATGGGCTAAAATTACTACAGGTTGTTGTGCAGGACTGATTATAAGTTACAATAAATGTTACCTGCAGTCCTGCAGTTATTGTTGTAAAAGTGGTCACACCAGATACTGAAAGCAAACGTACAAATTTGATGTTTTGGGTCACATTTATGCAGAAATATAGAAAATTCACAAACTTTCAAGCAGTATTCAAGTATATACTGTATGAAAATAAAAATTTTGCCTTGCTGTTTTTTTTTTTTTTTTTTTTTTTTTTTTTTTTCGAAACCATAAAGTTCTAAACTGAAGAATGGAAGAATGACTGTCTGTTCCTCACATTTTTTTTCCATGGAAGAAAGTAAAGGCTCAGTGGTTTGGAATTGCAATATTGAGCTATTTTTATTTTTATTGAAGCCACAGTTTTAGGTTTTTGGATCAACTATAAGTAAATAGATAATTCTTTAAAAAATAAATAAAGTGATAGATAGATAGATAGATAGATAGATAGATAGATAGATAGATAGATAGATAGATAGATAGATAGATAGATAGATAGATAGGTAGATAGATAGATAGATAGATAGAGCCAAAAAATCTGTCATCCCCAACATAAAGAAAGAAACAACATGTAACATTAAATGTGAGAAGTTAAATGTGCTTTTAAATGTGAGAAGTTATTCAGTGTGAGATATGAACCATTTCTCTCTTTTCAGGATCCAAATTTTCACCATCAGACTACATAAAATGTGCCAAATACTGTATGTGTGATGACTGCGCAATTCACACTGACAACACACATGACAATTAAAGTTATCGTCAACATTGTATCAAAGTTTTAAAACACTGTTTTATAATAGCCCTCTTTATTTCTCCAGTTTCTTTTGCTCTTTCATTTTATCATCTTTTGTTTCCCTCTGTGTCGAAGTTTTGTGGTTGGTCTCGCTGCATTTGTCATTGATACAGCACTGTTTGATATTGATCAAAAAAGCTCAAAAGCCACAAAGAAACAGATGTGTGGAAAGATTCCCAAAGCAGCCACACAAACACAACCATGGACTGTACTGGAGCTCTAAAGTATTCATGACAGCTCAGATCCTAATGTGTGTGTTCATGCCACTGCAACACGGTTTTCTGCATTACTCCAAGAACTACATGTTCAAACTGCAACACAAATGCTTTAACCTGTTTAAATAATGGATAAAATGAAGCCTAGATGCATCACACTACCAAAACAGATCAATCATGCTGCCTCACTTCACAGTGTTAAGTGCCTGGAGATGGAAGCAGTATCAACAGTTACATTTATTAGTATTGATGAACCAATAAAAATACTTCTAACACATTTCTGACATGTTCATCACAACTGGGTCCAAAGGAGACTTTGATGTCATGACAACACTGCTTCACACTATAAGTATTTTCTAACAATATACAATACCGTTCAAAAGTTTTTTTTTAAAGAAATTAATACTTTTATTTAGCAAGTATGTGTTAAGTTGATCAAAAGTGATTTATATAAATAAATGCTGTTTTTTTAAAGCTTTTTATTCATCAAAAAATCCTGAAAAAAATCACGTTCCAAAAATAAAAATAAATTGGTCAATACAACTGTTGCCAACATAGATCATTCTAATAATAAATCAGCATATTAGAATGATTTCTGAAGGAACATGCGGCACTTAAGACTGAAGAAAAAATAGAAACTTATAAAACTTATAAACTTATAAAAAACTTATAATATAAAATTTCTATAAAATAGAAGTTTTATATTAATATAAAAATATATATTATATATATATATATATATATATATATATATATATATATATATATATATTAAAAATAATAACATTTTGCAATATTACAGATTTTTCTTTATTTGTAATCAAATAAATGCAGCCTTGATGAGCATAAGAGACTTCTTAAAAAACATCACAAGTCTTTTGAATGGCAGTGAATATGTAGATGTTTATGTTTGCCTGTACTTATTAAAACATGCTTATTCCATGCTCTAATGAATTTATAAAACTATTCTGCCTAATTAATCTCAACATCAAAGCCACTGAGCTTTGGTACTGACATGAAGAGCTTGATGTACTGTACAAACTTGCGATTGCTGCAGAACTGCATCACTAGAAAGAACAGGGCTGATACTGCTGGTTAGAGAGAACATAGACTCTCTTGTTCTGCTCCAGGTCTCCAAATCAGGGCCAAAACCCTTGGGAGAGAGAGGGCAGCATGTCCTCTGGCTCCTCTGGATGAAGTAAATAAAGTTTTATCTCTTACCTGTCTCTCAAAAACTCCAAACTGCCTGGCACAAATCCAGTGAGCACTCCTAAGGCATAAGAGGCAGCAGGGGCTGACCTAATCACCGTGGAGACGCTGTCTAACAGATGGCATTATGGGATGTGGGGAGAGGGGGGGATTTGTCAGTGTGCTGCTTGTTTTGCTCCTGGCTGATTCCAAAGGTGTTACTTTCAGGAAGCTGATGATCTGTGAGTGGTGGAAAGGAAGAGAGGAAGAGAGGGAGACAGAGAGAAAAGAACTATTCATGCTTGAGTATAAAGCATTAAAACCTAGAATCTATTGGATTGAATCTTGGGTATTAATATAGACTTGTGAGTCAAGTTCAGGTGGTGGGTCACACAACAAAACAATGGTTTAAAACTTAAACTCTGGGTTCAGATGTTCTGGGTAGTTCACACAGCTGAAAAGATCAAACTAGGCCACATTTACACTGTAAAGCCTAATTCTCAGATTGAAGACATTGAAGTCAAAAGTTTACATACACCTTGCAGAATCTGCAAAATGTTAAGTATATATCAAAAAATAAGGGGGTTCACACAAAATGTATGTTATTGTTTATTTAGTACTGTCCTGAATATGATATTTCACATAAAAGATGTTTATATAGTCCACAAGAGAAAATAATAGTTGAATTTATAAAAAATGAGCCTGTTTAAAAGTTTACATACACTTGATTCTTAATACTGTGTTGTTACCTGAATGATCCACAGCTGTGTTTTTTGTTTAGTGGTAGTTGTTCATAAATCCCTTGT
This sequence comes from Labeo rohita, assembly GCF_022985175.1. Lineage (NCBI taxonomy): Eukaryota > Metazoa > Chordata > Actinopteri > Cypriniformes > Cyprinidae > Labeo > Labeo rohita. The sequence goes on along the minus strand of NC_066879.1, from coordinate 19,911,078 downwards.
CCTGAACAGTTAAACTACCTGCTGTCCTACATAAAAATTCTTCAGGTCCCACAAATTCTTTTGTTTTTCCAGCATTTTTGTGTATTTGAACCCTTTTTTGCAATAACTGTATGATTTTGAGATCCATCTTTTCGCACTGAGGACAACTGTGGGACTCATATGCAACCATTACAGATGAATCTCCACGAGGAAAAACAATGCATTAAGACCCAGGTGTGAAAACTTTTGAACAGAATGAAGATGTGTACATTTTATCTTATTTTGCCATCCCCAAATCATATTTTTTCATTTTGTACTGACATTCAGAAGCTACAGAAGATAAAACAAGTTACATTTACCCTACCCAGATAGCACACGTACATCTGTTAAAGATCACTTGATCTAGAAAGTATCTGCTGTGTACTAACACAGCAGATTTAACTGTTCAGGCAAAACAAGGGATTCATGAACAACTATCACTAAACAATAAAACACAGCTGTGGATCATTCAGGTAACAACAAAGTATTAAGAATCAAGTGTATGTAATCTTTTATGTGAAATATCTTATTCAGGTTAGTACTAAATAAACAATAACATGCATTTTGTATAATCACTCATTTTTTGGTAAACTAATGAACATTTTGCAGATTCTGCAAGGTGTATGTAAACTTTTGACTTAAACTGTAAACTGTATTTATATTAAAGTTTTAAGGTTTTTTTCCACATATAGTACACTTTAAAGTCTGCATTACTATTTCTTCGCTATTGTGACAAATAACTAAGTGAAGTGGCTTCTCAAACAAGAAAAAAAAAATTGTAGGGCAGAACTGTACGTGCCCTTTTGTTTGCCAAGGAAGGAAGAAAAAAGGCAATGGGTTTTGGGGTGAACAAAAAACAAAATTCTATGAGAATCTATGAGTTGCAATTTTGATTTCTTGAATATTCATTCATTTCATTTCCTGAATATTCATTTGCTAAAAAGCTTCAAAGGACCCCTAAGTTTGCGCCAGGCCTTCATTCATCAAAGACCTTCTGCACCAAACCAATTCTCTCTCATCAACAGAACTTCTGCGGAAATGCTCTGGATTCTCAACAAATTGCGTATGACTCTCTTTCAGATGGGCGAGACATGCCAGATTCAAACCTGGTCTCAATAATTCAAACATTAAATATCATCAACCCCTTTTTACAATAGTGCTTTTGAACTAAGAAAATGATGTTTCCTTCAGGCTGTAGATCTGCTGAATATTAAACATTGCCATAACTTCATGCTTTTATTCTTTTCTCCTTTACCTTTAACCTTCATCCTACACTTAACTGTATGTGTGTGTATATTAGAATAGTTTAGATGTTTTGCGTAGTTAATAAAGTCTTGTATCTATTTGATACATAGAAAGATTACTCACCTCATGTCATTCTAAAAAATCTGAGAGCTTTCTTGCCCTGCATAGACAGCAACCACCACGTTCAAAGCCTAGAAAGGTGGTAAGGACATCGTTAAAATAGTCCATGTGACATCAGTGGTTCAACCGTAATTTTATGAAGCTACAAGAATACTTTCTGTGTGCAAAGAAAACAAAAATAACGACTTTACTCCACAATTTCTTCTCTTCCGTGTCTTCATGCATCATGGTACTTTCATGAATGTGAGTCGAAGACTGACACCAAAGAGAAGAAATTAGAACGCTCTCGGATTTCATCAAAAATAACTTAATTTGTGTTCTGAAGAGAAAGGTCTTATGGGTTTGGAACGACATGGGGGTAAGTAATCAATGACAGAATTTTAATTTTTGGGTGAACTCGAATTGGCAATGACTTCTTTAAATGTCCTGCTCATGTCCTGTTAGAAACATTTCAGCAGCAGTCAAGTTGTTTCTCCTTTAAAAAATACAGTAAATACAAGAATGTGCAGTCACGTAACAATAACAAAAAAACATTCATGAATAAGAGAAGAATCAGATAGGAGTATTTAGACATTGCAGGTCAAATGCCAAGATATCAGATACATATTGGATTTAGAACCATGTCTGAAAACGGTCCAAATCGGATGCAAAAAATGTAACAATATGTAACAATATCCATGCAAGATATTGGTGAGGGGAAAAATCGTAATTGATTTACCACACAAAATGCTGATCAATAAACTAAAAAAAAAAAGAAATTGAGTATTTCACTTCTTTAGTTTTTCGCTACTTCAGCTGGTACTTGATTAAAATAATCTAAACTCAATTAATGTAGATGTTAAGGCAAGTTAGTAGCGCTCTAGATCATCAACTGACAAAAAGTCAACCACTTTGTGGGAAAGTTCACCGGTTAAGCTACTCAAAAACCCTTGAAGTGGCACCTACTACATGCATCTCTCAAAACTCATATCCAACTCTGTTCAACAGGGCAGTGTTCACTCTCGATCATCTGCCACATTAGCATCCGTGTATATATCTGCCATTTTCTTTGCCTGACTCCATTAGCGATGGCTGTATATCTTTGACTCCATATTGACTTTCTTTCATCTTCTAGAGGAAACTCTATAGCTGTAGATTACAGTCTGACCCTAAGGCTCCCTGCTCAAGAACAGAGAGAAACCCTTGCCAGATGAAGGTATAAGGCATACGCACACACAAAAAAGCCTATGACAGGACGAGAAAATGCTGTCATGTTTCTTATAGTCTGAAAGTGTCTAAAGCATTCAGCCAAGCACATGTTCCCTCACCCACTCAACACCGCCTCTTTCTCTCTCACACACACACTCAATTATACACGTGTGTATGATCACACAGGAATGAGTAAGTCTGTGCTCTCTGGAGACTAGCGGTTTATCAGCTTATCACTGCTGACTGACGCAGCTCGCATTCTTTCTTTCTATCTCTTTATATTCCAGCACATTCAAACTGACTTATTGTCCTTCGTTTGAAAGACAAGCCTCCTCTAAACATCTGTTTCACAGTGAGCGTCGCAGGTGAGCTAAATCCACGTCTCCGCCGTCATTATGAAAACACACACCCTGAAGAGACCAACAGGAGGGAGGATTTACACCATAGGATCATTTTCGGTGTCTGAATGCAAAAACGTGATGTGTGTGTTAGGTTTTACCGTCTAATTTGGCGCTACCTGGTCTCCATGTCCAGACATCTGATACCAAATGCAGCTTGCCTGGGCAGGTAGGAGAGGAAGTGGAACGGATCGATACACTTGTTAAAGATTGCAGATAATGAAAATATGGAAAAAATATATTCCTGGCCATCAATTTTTGATGAGAAGAAAGCCCATGGATGCAAAAAGACCCAAAAGACGCAAATGTAGAAATAGTACACCGGATAAATAATTGAATGAGTATTCTCATTGATTTGTCAGTCTTATTTATTTTTCATCGTCTTCAACTCTTTTTTTAAAGGCTAAAATCTAAAACAATGGATCTGAAGGTCATAGCTGTGCATGGTGCGTTTGCACTGAATTATGCTTTATCTTTGTAATGCAAGCTGTCAACAGTCTTAAAGGGATAACTCACACAAAAATGGAAATTCTCTCATTATTTACTCACTCTCGTGTCATTCCAAACATGTACAGTTGAGGTCAAAAGTTTACATACACCTTGTAGAATCTACAAAATGTTCATTATTTTAACAAAATAAGAGGGATCATACAAAATGCATTTTATTTTTTATTTAGTACTGACCTGAATAAGATACTTCACATAAAACACGTTTATAAAAATGACCCCGATCAAAAGTTTACATGCGCTTGATTCCTAATCAACCAGAATGATCCACAGCTGTTGTTGTTTTTTCAGTGATAGTTGTTCATGAGTCCCTTGTTTGTCCTGAACAGTTAAACTGCCTGCTGTTCTTCAGAAAAATCCCTCAGGTTCCACAAATTATTTGGTTTTTCTGCATTTTTGTGTATTTGAACCCTTTCTAACAATAACTGTATGATTTTGAGATCCATCTTTTCACACTGGGGACAACTGAGGGATTCATATGCAACTATTACAGAAGGTTCAAATGCTCACTGACGCTCCAGAAGGAAACATGATGCATTAAGAGCCAGGAGGTGAAAACTTCTTGAATTTGAAGATTAGGGTAAATTTAACTTATTTTGTCTTCTGGGAAACATATAAATATCTTCTGTAGTTTCTGAAGGGCAATATTAAATGTAAAACATATGAAATTTAGGCAAAATAAGAAAAATGTACACATTCTGTTCAAAAGTTTTCACCCAACGCTCTTAATCCTTTGAACCTTCACAGAATCAAGTGTATGTAAACTTTTAAACAGGGTAATTTTTATAAACTATTATTTTCTCTTGTGGGCTAAATGTAAACGTCTTTTATGTGAAATATCTTATTCAGGTCAGTACTAAATAAAAACTAACATGCATTTTGTATAATCCCTCTTATTTTGTAAACTTTTAACAGCTGTATTTATGCAGAACACAAAAGATGATATTTTGAAAAATGAATCAATGTTTTATTTTATCAAGAAAAATGAGAAAGTAAGTGGGGACCAAAACAATGCTAAACACATGAATCATTTTCTGCACAAAATTTATTCAAAATATTTTCTTTTGTGTTTTAAAGCGAATTTGCAGAAGTAAAAAATTACAGTTAGGCTATAAACAAACTACATTATGGTCACATTAACTTCATTAATTAATCGACAGCTCTTTTAATTATTTCTACAAGTCGAAAGTTTAGAATAATAAAACAAAGCTGTAACAGCAGACTAGAGTTTACCTCATGTGATGATGTCCTCAACAACCTCTGTATTCCCATTTAGCCACTTGTCATCTCTTTCAAAACACCTAAAAAAACAGAGGAAAAAAAGATGATGGGAGAGAGAACATTTTTTTTTCTGTTGTTAAATGAAACATGAAAAATATCATGAGCTTTGCTGAACCACAGCCCTGATTTCAGGGCAAGGCATTTAACCAAAATCCATCATCTTTTAGGGAGTTTAAAAATGCTAACATGTTTACAGGTTTTAGGACACTCTAAAAAATAAATGTTTTAAAAAGAAGTTTTTTGCAGCAATGCCATAGTAGAACCATTTTGGGTTTCCCAATGAATCTTTCAGTAAACAGCTCTTTAAAGAAATGGTTTTTCTTAGTTTGAACCTTTATTTCTACTGTAAGTTTGGAACCAGGTTTGGAGTTCATTTTTGGGTGATCTATCTCTTTAAAACTGCTGAAATGTGGAATTAAAAAAAATGCTCATTGATCTTGCATTCAGTATTTCAGTGCATTCTTGTGCATTCTTGAAGAATGCACTGAAATACTGAATGCAAGATCAATGAGCATTTTTTCATTATAAGTGCATTTCTAAGCTAGTAAGCATTCTGTATTGTCTAGTTACGACATTTTGCAGAGTTTAATGGTTTGTGCAAGGTTTGCTGATTTACTTCTCTAGTCTAGTCCTACAGATGCTTGTATTAGATACAAACAAAATACTTCAGAAATCAGAGCTCATCATTATACTATAAATGTTTGCTTTTAGATCTCCATGGGAACAGCATAGAAAATATGTCATTAGAAGGCACCTGCTTTCGCAGGCTTTCATTAGCTCAAGCTTAGTTTCAAACGCTAAGGGGGTTTAATAATATGCAGACCAGACGAAGCTCTGCACGAAGGTGCAAAAGAGACACGTTGAGACTTGCACGGAGGCGTTGAAAATGTCTCCTGCTCCGTCAAGATAACCTTTACATCAAACAGAGTAACAGCTGAAACTCCCAGAGAGAGAGAATTTAGTATTCTACAGAATTTAAATATATGCAGAAACATCCTACACATTGCAAGGGGGGAATTAAATAAATAATGTGAAATAAAGCAGGTGGAATAAAGCAGATACTCGCTCATAATTAATATCATAAAGACAGTACTTAGTTCCCGCTTTAAAGTTAAGCTCACACAAGACACATTGCAACATCCCTTCAAATACAGTATATGCTCATAATCAATTACAAAGTTCTTCAAAACTGACTCAAAGTAAAAAGAATAAAGGTGAGTTTGAAAAAGCTTCACAATACTTTAATAAAACAAGGTCTATATGCACAGGGAAAGCTGTTCTTCAATGGAAGTTCAAGGTCTGAAATGTGCCATCTTCTCCTCATCATGAGCTGTCATGTGACTAACCTCTCTGGAGCTGCAGAACATTTACATCATGGCAACTCTGACATTACCAGAGCATACACACAGTCCCAAGTCTTCCTGTGAGGTCAAAGACAACAGAAAAATGTCAAAAATGTCCACGTCAGTTTAAATTATTTATAACATCTTGTCAGAATATTACAAAAGCACATTAACTTATACCATTGAACATTGCTACAAAAAACACAGTGTTACAGAGTACAGATGTTCAAGACAATCACGTAGTGGTAAAACATTGGCTATAATATAATGGAATCTCAGCGATTTTTGAAAAGCCATCAATTCACAAGAATGCTTTTTTGAACCGTATAGTATAATTTCAACATCTACTAGGAGTCTCTCAGTGCATCAGGTTAACCAGCCAAACTTTGACCTTTTTCTTTTATAGCAGCCAGCAATGTATCAATGCCATAGCTTGAGAGACAGTGTGCAACATAATCTATTGCTTGCCATCACACACTATCAGTAATAAATGTGTATTTATATGAATGTATATAGACATGATATCTGCCCTGTTTTCATCATGCCACCATATCTAAAAATATATTTTTGTATTCAGGATACTTTATCCTTAACTTCTACTTGTATTATGTAAGAATGCTATATAGCAATATTCAGTCCTTTACATTTATTGCGTCTCAATGTTTTAAAAAGTCTGGTTGGAGTAAATGAACATCACAATTTCATTTAAAATTGATTTATTAAATTAATTAAACACCGACCTTGACTCTAAAGCGTTCATTTCTACATCACATGCCTACTGAAATGCAGTGAATAATATGGAAAAGATGCACTACCATTCTTTTTTTTTTTTTTTAATGCTTCTAATACTTTTAAAAATATTGTTTATGCTTCAGGCTGTATTTATTTGATCAGAAATCTAGCAAAAATAGTTATATGTGACCCTGGACCACAAAACCAGTTATAAGTAGCATTGGTATATTTGTAGCAATAGCCAACAATACATTGTTTGGGTCAAAATTATTAATTTTTCTTTTATGCCAAAAATCATTAGAATATTAAGAGCATGTTTCATGAAGGTATTTTGTAAATTTCCTACTGTAAATATATCAAAACTTAATTTTTGTTTAGTAATATGCACTAAGACTTTTTTTGGACAACTTTAATGGTGGTTTCCTTAATATTTGGATTTTTTGCACCCTCAGATTTCAGATTTAGTTGTATCTCTGTCGAATATTGTTCTATCAAACCATACATCAATGGAAAACTTATTTTTTATAAACTTTCAGATCTGAAATCTGAATTTCGAAAAAATTGACCCTTATGACTGGTTTTGTGGTCCAGGGTCAAATATTGTGAAATAATATTATAATTTAAAATAACTTGCTTATTAATGACTGCAAAGCTGAATTTTCAGCAGCCATTTCTCTAGTCTTGTGTCACGTGATCCTTCAGAAATCATTCTGATATGATATCAAGAAACATTTTTAATCAATGTTGAACACAGTTGTGCTATGTAATATTTGTCTAATATTTCTATTTTTCAAGATTTTTAGAAAGCTTAAAAACACAGAAAACAGAAATCTTTTGCAATTATATACAAAAAAACTTTACCCTCACTTTGAATTAATTTTTTGCATCCTTGCTGAACAAAAGTATTAACTTATTTCACATTTTTAAACGGTAGTGCATATACACTTCTCATTATGGAAAAGTATGCATGCACATGCATACATTTACACATGAATAAGATGACAAAATGGAGATTGCATGAATCATCACTTGACTTAACAACGATTAACTGAACACTAAAACATCACAATTCCACTTAAAATGTATTTATTCATGTAATTAAACTCCTTGACTGTAAAGTGTTTATTTCTACATTACAAGCCTACTGAAATGCAATGTATATTATAAAATACTGTAGATACACTACCATTCAAATTTTTAACTTAATTTTTTTATTATTATTCTTCTAATGATTTTAAAAATATTTTTTATGCTTCAGGCTGCATTTATTAGTGAAATAGTGAAAAAATAGTGATGCTGTGAAATATTATTCCAATTTAACCCTTTAACTGTCACCATCCCCTCTGTAGGACGCCTAAGTTTACTTCACTATATTACAAAAAAATCCTAATCTAATCATGACAAACCATACGTCGTTGGAAAGGTCTAAGACTCCTAAATAGGTACTTTATCATATTTTTGTGTTACAAATTATGTAGGAAAAGTAATAGGTTAATATATGTCAAGAGTGCTTGATACATGAGTTCTGACCTTTGTCACAAAAGACTTTCTTCGTCACCTTTTTCCCTATCAGGTTTTAGAAATCATAAGAAATTCTATATCAGTTCAAAACTTAAAATCTCAAAATTCATCCTTCGAAAGGCATTTTAAAATCAGACATTGCATTACCACGGAAAATGTACATTAAAATCATATTACAAAATGTTTTCATTCATGAATTATAAAAATTTAAGTCTGGATAGTGCATTTTTATTTCTGTGTTCAAAAATGGGATGGACAGTTAAAGGGTTAAAATAACTGTTTTGTCTGTTAATGATTGAAAAGCTGAATTTTCAGCAGCCATTTCTTTAGTCTTGATCCTTCAGAAATCATTCTGATATGCTATCAAGATATGATATCAAGCAACATTATTTAATCAATGTTGAACACAGTTGTGCTGCTTAATATTTTTCTAATATTTCTATTTTTCAAGATTCTTAGAAAGTTCAAAATAACATAGAAAACACAGAAAACTTTTGCAATTAATAAAAGTATGAATTTCTATCAATGGTAGTACATACACTTCCAATTTTGAAAACGTATGCATGCACATGCATGCATTTACACATGAATAAGATGATAGAATGGAGATGTGTAAATCATCACTTGCCTTATCACATCAAGCCTTTGGAAAATTAACCGAAGAGGTGGAGGGCGGCAGAGTTCTTGCTTTTCCTCATCAGTGGAAACGATTCCCATGTCCGCCATTGAGTGAAGGGCAGTGGAGATGAGAAGGCAGATTATGCTAAAAAATAAAGGAGAGGAGAGAATGTTTGCAGCTTAAAGGGTACGCTTCATTTCTCTTCATTTACTCTGAATTACCCCGGAGTCCCTCGGGAAGCTTGTCTTGCCCGGTGCCCTTCAGTTCATTTTCACAGAGCCTTGAGAAGTTCACACTTACTTTACCTTATAGGAAAATGAAGACCCGCTATGGGTATAGGTTATGTAAAGTTAAACGAATTCAGTCTCAACACCAGCTGTTAACCTGTGGAAGATAACAGAGGGATTGAGAGGGTGAATATGGTGGTTTGAATATGTTTTATTTGAACCGGCAATCACTGTAAACACCACAATTTTTCTGTGTGAAAGATATTATTTTCTTTCATAACCAGGGATATAATTGCAGTTTTTTAACTAAACTCTCCTCAAATATTGTCCTAGCCAGTTCTGATATTTATCTAAAATGTATAACTTCCTCGTGGCTTATTTACAGAACACGTATACCTTTTTTTACTCTAGACAAGTCAGAAGTACTGCCATCAACTGCGTGACATCTTAAATGCATCTCTTTGATGTGATGTGCCTTTGATCTCCTCTCTGCTTTCTTCTTTGAATTGTAGGATATTCACTTTTGATTAGACGCAATACACGAGTTTTATCAAGAGCGCATATGGATTGAAAGGTCAGACAGTTGCATATTTATAGTCTCAATCATTGTAATTCAATGCTTACTTATTCATAGACTCTTCTAAAGATACTGCCACCGCAAGCTGTCAGCCAAACCAAACTTCTTCATTAGCAGATCCTACTGCGTTCTCCATCTGTACATCTAATCTTGAATCAGTTCACACTTGGAAACCAGTACTGATGTAGTCAGACTTATGACTATGAGCGGTTTTTGTGTACACGTGCGTCAGATGGTTAGAGAAAGCGAGCGGCCTGTGGGTGTAACTATATCCAACTGGTGAAAAGCGGTCAGTTTAAAAAGCAATATAAACAAAAGATAGACATATAATAAAGACGTGAAACTGGCTTTTCATGTGTCATCAGATTTTATCTACTTCATTTCCTCACTTCTGTTTCTGTAATATTAAAGTGAATTGAACTCCAGCATGGAGTGGATGTCTCATGGCATTTCTCCCACACAGAGAAATCGCCCTCTACTCAAGCTCCACAGCGGGAGATCAGTAGGTCAGACCTGTTTTAATGAGACACACAGACAGCACGCGTGAGAAAAAGAAAGACAGCGACAGTGTATTAGAAAGTTGTGTTCACATCCTTGCCGCTCTTTACTCTGGAAAGGATCAAACAAACATGTCCTTCAGATATTTACTCAGTCTGAAGCTCATGTTTTCTCATCACACACACACGCCGAGTACTCCCCTGGTGCATCAATATGTCATGGTGATTTCAATTCACTCCTTGGCATGAAGGAACTCTCAATATCACCCCAAAGATCTGTCAGCACCTGCTCAACACCAGCCGAACAAAGCGGACCATCCTGAACCAGAAAAATGACTTGTAACGTAAACATATTGCAACCCACATACTGGGTTGCAAGTCAAAGGTTTGGAATAATTACATTTTAATGTTTTGGTGGAACATTATGCTCTAAAAGAGTAATATTGTTTATCATTTAATTTATTCTTCTTGTGACATATAGATGTATGAAATCAGATCATTTAGGGTAAGTTCAATAAAAGTCTGACAAATATGTTTTATGATTGATCACCCTTTAAATATCAGGAGACAATCAAATGTAACTGTCATTAATAATTGTCACAAGGGTCTTTGCCACTATGAAAATGCTTTGACATCTTCGTGGATGTGATCCAGCTTCAGTTAAACAACTGATCTCAGCAAACACAAGGAAAATCCACTGGCAAATGAGAATGCTCTTCTTAGGCACAGGCCATAAATAATACAAGTCGCATACACAGTTGAATTAATGATATAGCCTGAATGAATATTAATGTTTTTTGTTTAAAAATGTGGCTACAAGATAAAGGCCTGTCTCTTTAGCAGATACACTAGCGTGTCGCCATAAACATGGGTAATGCTGTTTTATCAATTTCGCATTTTTGGATATTCTAGTACTTCTAAGTTATTGTTTTTGCATTTTATACAGTGGGCAACACAGTGAAAGAAAATATAACAAGTCTCCCCAAGGCATGTTACCTAAATCCTAGGCACGTTATTTTTGACAGGGGTTTTCAAACTTTGATGTCAAGACCCCCTAATGATCTCTTTTTTTTTTCAGAGGGTTCACCTTCATAAAAGATAAAAAGGCATATACACTACCAGTCAAAAGTTTTTGAACAGGGAGATTTTTAATGATTTTTAAAGAAGTCTCTTCTGCTCACCAATCCTGTATTTATTTGATCCAAAGTACAGCAAAAACAGTAAAATTTAGAAATATTTTTACTATTTAAAATAACTATTTGAAAATATTTCAATTCTTCAGAAATCATTGTAGTATTCTGATTTCATGGTCAAAAAACATTTATTATTGTTAAAAACAGCTCAGTAGAAAATTTTCAGGTTTCTTTGATGCACAGAAAGTTCAGAAGAAAATTATTTTGTAACAATAAATTATAAATGTCTTTATCATTACTTCTAATCAATTAAAAGCGTCTTTGCTAAATAAAAGTAATAATTTCTATAATTTCTTCATATATATATATACTGACTCCAAGCTTTTGAATGGTATTGTGTACAATTTTACAAAAGCTTTTTATTTCAGATAAATGCTAATCGTTGGATCTTTATTTTCATAAAAGTGTCCTGTTTTAAATATTAATAATAATAACAAATAATAATAAATGTTTCTTAAACAGCAAATCAGCATATTAGAATGATTTCTGAAGGATCATGTGACACTGACGACTGGAGTAATGATGCTGAAAATCATAAAGCTTTAAACACAGGAATAAATGACATTTTTTAATATATTCAAATATAAAGCAGTTATTTTAAATAATACAAATATTTCACAGTTTCACGTGTTTCGAAGGAGAATACTTTAAAAACATTTAAAAATGTTTTTGTTAAGTCTGTACATGTATAGATAAAAACCTGAATCAGATAAAAATAAAAAATAAGATTAAAAAAATAGCGTTAAAAAGTCAATTTAAGAACATTTTAATATTTTTATTAACATTTCTAAACAACTTTTTTATAGCCCTCCCTTGAGGCTTCTTGGTCTAAAAACTTTGATTTATGTTATCTCAATAAGAAAAAAAATAAAAGCTCAGCTAGACAATATCTTTTCGTTGTGGAGCTCTCCGTGGTCCTGAAATCGAGAGCACGCCACTATCCTCAAGCGCATAGTATCCAACGAGCGAGTGACTGAGATCAGCACTGACCGAGAGAGAGAGAGAGAGAGAGAGAGCAGCAGAAAGAGAGCGAGCGCACAAGTGTTGGATCAGTCCTTCAGAGGGATCTGAGGAAACGGCAGGAGGCGCGCGCTCATTCGCAGCTGCATCTCATTGTGGAGTGAAGTCAAAGCGCTACCTTGACGAGACTTAACGCTTTTCCCTAACGGTTTTAACCGGCGGAGGTACGTCGGAAGTGTGGAGCGGAGTACTTTTCCAAACATGAGATTCCACAACAGCATCGGAATGTTCCTCCTCACGACGCTGAGCGCGTTAACTTCAGTTTTATCGGCGAGTAACTGTAAGTTAAATTCACTTATTCTTCGAAATACAACTGTTAGACAATATGTCCTTGTATTAAACCCATCCAGACTCATTCAAACACGAGAGCTTTGAACAAATCCAGTCAGGCTGTTAAAAAGCAGTTTAAATACGAAAGGCAGCCAATACGAAAACTGCAGTATCTTTATTTATTAAGTATTAACGAATTACATTCATTAAATCTGTTATGTGTTTTGTATAACAGTTGATAACTTCATTGTGACGTTGTTTGGGATCATGATTTTAATGCCTTCGCTGAAATTTGACGTTAAACTCTCTTATAATTGTGCATTATTTTATATGCTAACTTTAAATATAAGGCCGTATTAGTTATATGCCATCACAGCTGGTCTAAGCTTACACATAAATGTCGTGAACCCTCTAGAGAGACAAGATTCGGTTCTTCGATAAATATACAGAAATTATCATGTCAAAAGAATAAGAAAGAAAACAGATTCATACAGCGTGGTAAATGCTTTCAACTCTCTTACGCGCACACTCGCATACACACTACAAAGCTTCCACGAGCTGAAAGACACTTCTTGAAAAGTCACGCGCTGAGTTGCTCGCTCTCATTTACCATTTTATTTTATGTGTTTGGAAGCAAGCGTGAGAGATGGGAGGAGTACTACACTAAGAAAAAAAAATGCAAGCGATGCTTGTGAAGATTGCGATCGAACAGCTTCAGATGCTCGCACGAAAGGATGCAGTGTGTGTGGGTCAGGTGTTGTCCACGTCCTCCGAGAATAGTTAAAACCTAAAATCACCAACACTGGGGAGACTAGCAAATTGTGCATGCTAGGAAAATCGCTTGTAAAGACAAACAATGTCTTAATGAACATGCATAGAAATGTATATGTCAGGTTTAGGAGTAAAGACAGAACATGTTGTTAGCTCTGTATACAATAGAATAAGCAATAGAAGGCATGGAAAATCCGAACTATATTAGGAAAAACGTTAAAGCTACACTTGTGGCCTAAATGCTCTAATAATATAGAAAGCTGTCATAACCTAACTTTGTAATTTTTGAGATTGTTCTCACTTGGAAAAGCTCATAAATTGGCCAAACATATTTTGGTTTAAACCCATTATATCCTTATATTATTATATCCTTATTTGGTTTAAACCCATTATATCCCTTATATCCACAGGTTTAAGATATATTCATCGCCATATGAAACCCATTGAGTTTATGAGAAGTCCTCACTAATATAGTGAAACCACTGTGTGTTTTGGGGTACTTTGAAAGAATGTTGAAGGTGCTGCAGAGCAGTAGGTTTGTTTGATTAGTGTGTGAGTGTTTTGAACGTTGCAGTGCAGTAGCCTGGAAATATGATTGGTTTTGGTGAGAGAGAGTTTAGTGCACTAAAGCAGAGATTTTTAAAACTTTTTTTTCATTCCAAGTACCACCAATTATTTTGATTTCCTAGCATGGAGCTGCCTTCTTAAAGTATAAAAGTTCTGGAAATATTGTCATGTACAAAGCCATTTATACTGCAAGAGCAAGATATTGTTAGCAAAATTAAATGAGTTTTAAAGTGTCATTGTACCAAAGCCGAAAGAGAGAAAAATATCTCAAAGAAACTGAAGTGACTAAATAATGTGAACATGTTGTTATAAGGATTAATATAATTTGTGTAGGCTATAATATAGTAATAATAATAATAAAGCTGTGATTATCTTATTTATTTATTTATTGGCTATATTCTCTACACTCCAAAAATGCTAGGTTAAAAACAACCTACCCCTTCTTGGTGTTTAACTTAACTATTGCTTACAAATACTGTATTTCTTGCTTAAAATGAGCCCAAAAAGGGTGGAAATTAACATTTATTAATATGCTCAATAAGTGAACATTTATTCATAAGTTGAATAAATAATAATTAAATACCATACGTGACCATGGACCACAAAACCAGTCATAAGGGTCAGTTTATTGAAACTGATCATCTGAAAGCTGAATAAATAAGCTCCATTGATGTATTGTTTGTTAGGATAGGACAATATTTGGTTGGGGTACAGCTATTTGAAATCTGTAATCAGAAAAAAAAAATCAAAATATTGAGAAAATCATCTTTAAAGTTGTCCAAATGAAGTTCTTAGCGATGCATATTACTAATAAAAGAATTACATTCAGATATATTTACAGTAGGAAATTTATAGAATACCTTCATGGAACATGATCTTTAATATTCTAATGCCATAAAAGAAAAATCGATAATTTTGACCCACACAGTGTATTTTTGCCTATTGGTACAAATATACTCGTGCTACTTAAGACTGGTTTTGTGGTCCCGCGTCACATATATTTTTAATTGCAATAAAAGTAATAAATGTTCACCTTTTGATTTTGGCTAATGCCTCTAGTAATTGTATGTCTGATTTTTAATTTACAACCTATTTTAGGTTCATTTTAAGCCAGCCATATAATAATTTTTAAACAGTAGTTGAGTTAAATAAAACTATCCAGTTGCTGGGTTTGTCCATGTATTACCCAGTGCTGGGTTGTATTTAACCAAGCATTTTTAGAGTGTAGGTTATATAGTATGTACCGTAAGTGTAGTATAAGTTGTGTTCAGCAGTGTTTAGTACAAGCTGTGGGTGAAACGGGTGACTTGTCAGACTTCCAAAAAGGGCAGATCATGAAAGCCCATTTAGCAGGAACATCTGTTACCTTAACAGTCCAATTGTTTGGTGTTTTAAGAACAACAGTCTTTACGATTATGTGTACACAAAGCTTGCCAAGACTTCATCAGTAAAGAAGAATAGTGGATGAAAACTGAAAGTGAGTGACAGGAACCAAGAAGGATTCTGAAAGAAAAAAAATTCTGTGCAAACAACAGAACTGACAAACAACCTCAATATTCACCTTGAAGTCCCTTTTTCCAAACAAACCAACCACAGAGTGCTTCACAAAGCAACACCCATTAAAGATCTGCAACTGCTAAAACTTTAATCACAAACAGTGCTGCAAAAATGCAGAAAAGATGCTGTCATGATCATAAAACCTGGACAGTTGGAGCACCAAAATGAACTTCTGACCTGAATATTATCAAACCACTGTGGGCAGTTTTAGAGAGAAGAGTGAGAAACAGGTTTCTTTCTTCAACAACTGCCAGATGTTCTGACAGATGACACTGGAGACTGTTTAGAAGTTGTATGAATCTATCATAAGACGGTTGGAAACTGTATTACAGGCACATGCTGGTAGAATGCCTTTATAAAGAAGCATTGCCTATTCTGCAGTTATTCACAATATTCTGTCCAACCCCTGTATTTCAGATTTATTTGTGTTGTGCTTTTACAATAAATTTGGTTTCAAAGCAGTTTTACATAAAATATTGCCTTTTAGTTCACTTCCAGAATAAAAAGTTCTGTCATCCAAGATGTTTATTAAGGTTTTTGTAAATTAAGGTTTTTGAGGAAAACATTCCAGGATGTTTCTCCATAGTGAACTTCAATGGGAACCAATGGGTTGAAGGTCCAAACAGCTTCAAAGGGCTCTAGCTGAGGAATAATGGTCTTATCTAGCGAAACAATCTGTCTTTTCCTAAAAAAAATTATAATGTATATACTTTTTAACCACAAATGCTCATCTTGCACTAGCTTTTGAAGCTGCATTGAACCTGCAGTCTGGACCTTCAACCTGTTGGCCACCATTGAAGTCCATTATATGGAGAAAAATCCCGGAATGTTTTCCTCAAAAAACGTAATTTCTTTTAGACTGAAGAAAGAAAGACATGAACATCTTGGATGACATGGGCTGAGTAAATAATCAGGAAATTTTCATTCTAGAACTGAACTAATTATTTAAAACACAGCAAAACTGCTGTGATTAAGCTAAAGGCAACAAAAATACAAGCTACAGTACTTTTAAAAATGACTGAGAAGGTGTTTTCACATAACTATATCATTTTATCCTATTATTGAAATAGAATTAAGTAAAAAATCTCATGATTTTCAACCACTCTTTAGAAATCAAAATGAAACTATGATAGCTTTGGTAAATGTTAAGTTTATTTACTTGTTTACAGTATATTTTTCTGAGATGTTCAACCTGACAAAAGCGAACCTGAGGGAACTCCATGTACGCTTCATGATATATTCGATGTGAAATGTCTAATGAGTGGCGCTAAAAGAGTGTTCATTTTTTTCTCCCAGAACAGATGAATGTACATATGGTACGTTTTAGGTGACATTGGTTTTGTAGGTGTCACTGCAGTTCTGACATTTTGCTTTTAGATTTCTCATCTTTCAGCTCTTTCATTGTGAGTCATGTTTTTCACATGATTTGTACCCAAGGATTTCACATCCAATTCCACATCAAGTCCAATTTCATTCCAGCTGAGTTATGAGCGAAACATGGAGCACTAAGCATAACTATAAAAAGATTACAAGTGCTCGCTGTTTTACCACCTTTAGTGTTCATTTCTGTAGGAAACTGCAGTGATATGTACTTATCGGTACGTATTCCGTTCTTGCGAAAAAGTTCCCTCATATTCGTCATGAGATCAGGTAGGAAATGTTCTCTTAACTGCAAGTGTGTTAGGGTGCATTAAAGGAATTAGTCAGACTGGAAAGTGTTTTTGGGTTGAGTCGAGGATATGAGTGTGATGTTTGGAGTAGTGCATGAGTGTGACGACGTAGTGAGTGTTTTGTTGGAGGAATGTGGAAGGCTGCTGTCGACGAGCAATCAGCACCGCCCATGTCAGGCAGAGGTGCTGCAGCTTCTGTAAGACAGAGAAGTGGCGTTTAACTCGCTCCCCGCTGAGAACAAAAGCCCTCTGCGGTTTTCAATCTGTCTCTCACAGACTTCAGCGCCCACGAACAGGTGTGTGAGTGATTGAACTTGTGGACCCTTGCCAGGAGAAAATAACTTTCCTTTAAATAAGTTACGCTTTGGAAAAAGCGCTCTGAAATAGACAGAAACTGTGAGATCAGGGCTATATGAAGAATAAGACGAACCCCTAGAGTAAATGCAGCTGATTATACAGGGAGAATGCTTTTAACAAAACTTCAGAGTCGAAATGGCAGGCAGAAATGGATTTTAGTCATTTTTATACCTGTAAATGAAGCCGCAATTATTATAAGCAGCACTTTCGCTTTGTAATGTGACAACGTCTTTCTAGCATCATACTACAGAAAAGCAAATTGCACTGAGGTTTCTTAGGCATTTGCTAGGTTTACATGCATGTTAGCATTACACTGGTTGAGCAGCAGAGTTGTTTCTTTGCCTGCACAGAATGTTCTTCCACATACCAATTTCTTTAAGAAACAGAAAACATGCTTACACAGGCTTACAGCTGTTGATGTAGATTAAGGAATTTAGGCAGCCAAGTCAGCCTGAATTATGCTCTGTCTGTGTGATTCTGAGTCATGTGTTTACAGTCTTTTCTACTGAGTGTTACGTGTGTCTTGTGGGTGTTTATTTATGATGCTGTTTTCTGTTGGTTTTCACCACATTCATGAAATGCTGGAGGGACGTCTTGCGATATTTATAATCAGTTTTGGGCGTCACTCCAAATACTGAAGCTAGATTTTAAATCATGTAGCTTTTCAGCACTGAAGCTATTTTATTGATTAGTAGCGGGGCAGAGCTGACAAACTCTACAGCATTTAAGCGATCAAGTCGTGTTTTTCTGTCGGCTGTTTTGAATCAGGCCGGATTCATGAAAATCTTCTTAAGGATTAGTTTTAGATAAATTCCAAGTTCATAGGAATGTTCCTAAGTGTAGTTCTTGAAATAGTCTTTAGAAGTTCTCAAATATTTTCTTAAGAGCATATATATTTTATACTTTTGTTTATTTGATTGTATCTCACTGATCAACTCAATGAAAAACACACCAAGGCTTTGTTTTTGTGCTGCCTTCAGTGAAAGCATATGCAAAATATGTAGATATTATTGTGTTAATTAATGCTCAATTAGCCCAATAAATTAATTAAACGTCTTACTTTTGAAGACAAGTTAGAGGTTATCCAGTCATTTATGACTATCATTTATTATTAAGAAGATTATTTTGAAGTTTTAAGACCATGATTTTTTTTCCTTTAATTTTTTTTTTCCAAGTGCAAAGTACTGAAACCCTATTATAATTGTTAGAATGGCCAAGGATCAGCAATCTCCACATAAAACTGATTGTGCAGACCAAACTGTAAGTCGTAAAGACTTGAAACTTGGAGGGATGGTAGTACCCACACCCCAGACAACGTCACCAAGGCCCAGCCCAATCGGCCTGATGGGGGCACCGCAGCAATCAAAAGTATGAAATCACTCTTAACACCTAAACTGTCAGTTGCTCATGTTTTTGTCTTATGTTGTTGGAATCCTTGGCTCAGATTTGATCGTGAGCCTGCAGAAATTTTGGGGTATTTTGGATTTTTTGCAAATCCTGCTTTTGCGAACTAGTCCTAGGTTTTTTCACTCGATTGGAACTAAACCAGTGCAGAAAGATTCTCTGGAGAGCGAATATCAATAATTATCCAAAAAAAAAAAAAAAAAAGCTCAATCTGAGGTCACAGGACAAAAATCACAGAGTCTGGCCACTTTGTGGCGCTGTAAGAGAGAAAAAAACATAAAAATGGCTATATCTATGCAACCACTTGTCTTATCAACATAAAAATCACTGTGCGTGGTCTTGGTCCAAAGTGTCACATGTGTCTATAAGGACATTTGCGTATTTAAAAAAAAAAAAAACATGGCTGCCATTGGCCGACGAAGTTTGAGCACCTGTTAGACAACGTTAACGGAGGCCAATCAGAATGAAACTCAGCGGGCCTGTTTGACTCACTGCCCCAAAGTTCTGTGAAAAATGGCAAAGAAATCGGCCACTGGGGGGAGTGATACCATGTTTTTCAAGGGCGTAAATGGTTGTACATTGCGTGGTTTTTCGCACATACACGTGATATTCATATCATACGATAGAACTCATCATTCCAGACAATTTTGCCTCTAGAACCACTGCTGTCAATCAAATCGTTTGTTAAATGATTGAGAAGATGTAAAAACTTTTATACTTTTATAAACTAGTCCTTGGTTTTTCAGTCAGTTTGGAAAAAAACACTGCAGTACAATACTCTAGAATCTCTAGGTCAATAATTATCAAAAAAAATTTGAAATTTACCCTTTGGGAAGCTATAACAGGGTCGTTTAGAAAAGTGGCCTTACAAATTTACCCAGAATCCTATAAAGCCTAATGGAAAACTCAAAACTTCACAAAACCTGGTTAGCCCATGCGACAAGTGATTCTAAACAAGCATGCAAAGTTTTAAGGAGATCGAACCACAGTTGGCACTATAACAGTCATAACTGTTAAAAAACAGAATATTTCTATGGTAAATTACCTGGATTTGCCAAAAATGCTTTTTTAAATCATTGATTTAGGTGGTAGACTTTTATTCATAAGAATGTTTTGTGAATCCAGCCCCAGTGATGCCTGATTCATGAATCACTCTTTTTGAGTCAGGTCTTTTCATCGAAACGGTCAGGAAAATTGGTTTGCGTTTCTGTTTCAGTCAAGACAGTTCACTCATACAGTTGGAGTGGTTTCTCCCTTAGTGAAACTTCAACGTGAAATATATGAGCATATGCTATAAAGTGATGAAGTGAACATGCACACAGACACAGCCAGCAATGAATCCTTTGGGACAGGACAGAGGTGATACTCTCCTAATCCTCCATAAGGTATTCAATTAAAAAATGGCTTTCACCCTTAATTCCAGGGCCTATGTTTTATCCTCCAACAGATCCAGCTCTATATGATGGTGTGCAAGAGCGCCTATATAAGAAAAGCTCCAGACTCAAATCAGAGCAGAGCTGTTAAATTAAGAAAGGCGCAATCTCTATAAAGCATGAATGTTAAATGTAAATTAAATGAACACAAATCCAAAGCACTGAAGGCTTGAAATGCCAACAGCAGATGGGCATAAGTAATCACAAAATGCCGTGTGTAAGAATGCATTTGTTTGGGAGTGGCTATGATGTCTGAAATAATCAAAATTCAGCTTGCCAGGAGATCAGTGTAATTGTTTTCTGCTGACCTTAAAGCTGCGGGTTCAGTCAGTGTTGTCTGCAGGACGTTGCCCAGATCCACAAGAAATGACTAAAACTCTGCATGCAAAAAAAATTTAATGAACTGACTTTGATTTGACTGCATCGTCATCACTGACCTCACTTTTACTTTGTTTAAATAAACACAAATTATAAGTATCAGTATTATTATTCATTTTGTGTGCATTATGTTTTAGTACACTGAGAAAAAATTGCTGGACGGCAAGTAACACATTAAATTAAGCATTCAATTTTAAAAATAGAAAAACTGAAATTGCAATTTCTTGTAAAACATACTCCAATATTATTTTTTGCTAAAATACAGTGTAATATGACTGACTAGTCTTGAGATTGCATACTCCTGAACAACATCTGTACCAGTTACCATCACTAGCACAAACTCATCTCATGTTGAGTATGCGTCATTAAAAATGTGCTCAGCCTCAAGATATTAAGAGTTAAGCATACATCATGCAGTATGTAAGGCAGGCATGCTAAGTAGGGCTCCCTCTCGCTTGATGGCTGGATTAGCTCTTGATTTCAGAGGAAGTAGCTCAGCCCACAAACTGCAGCTGTTAGGCTTGCCTCATTCTGTTAAAACGTCAGAATTACTCAAAGTTCTACCACTGAATTATCTCAAACTCTGACGCCCAATAATGCACTAATGGATAGAGAGGGTGGCTAAAAATTAACTTTGTATAATTAGATCATCAGGTAAACATGCAATGAAAACATTTTGTATGTGCATGCATTTTGTGTCCTACTGTACATTACATGAATAGAGTCAGCGTAAACTGCTTGCTATTTGCTCATTATAAGTTGGCAGTGTTTACATATTACAGGTTATTTATTTTCTCCAAACAACCGAGACAAGTACAAGAATATTGGTTTTCTAAATAAACTCTATTACCTTCACAGTCACTTAAATTGCTCTTCACTGTCAATAACGTCAGAGCTGCATATATATAGTCCATGTTGTCCTAATAGCCACAGAGTGTTTGTGAACTTTCAGAGGATCACTGAAGCAAGGTGAGCTTACTGACTGCATAAAGAGATGTGTCTGGTGTCATACTGTCTAAGGGAATTGCTCATGTTAATTTATATTCAGTGTGGAGTCTTCGAGGATGTTAGATACTCTGGTGTAGTTTCTTTAAAAAAAAGATTACAAGACTGTTTCTTTTTTGGAATATTTTGCTGCATCTCAGTGATTCTCATAATATTTTTTTAAACAGGCTTTCTAATTTAGAATATTGCTCGGCCTGTGCAGTTCTTAGTTATATTAGGCCAATTTAATGTTTGAATTTTGAATTTGTTCCCCTTCATTGACGGAAATTTATGTCAATCATAAGACAACGCTTCTCCGCCATTGATGGATTTTTCCGGCATTCCGTGTTTTCACTGGTCTAAGATAGGAGGCACTGTTACTCATCGTCTGAAAGATTATTAAATCTCTGAATCATAACATGGAGAAGAAGACGCAGAAAAAAGCGATTGTGTATGTAAGCAGATGCATATGCAAAATAATGCGATCATCAAATATTAATCATTACATTAATCAAAACTGCCTAACGTTACAGAATGAAATGATGATCCAGGAAGTGGTTTAGGACTGTGCAAGCTTTGGATGCATTGATGGGAGCGATCAACTCCATCTATGCTTTGCTAATGAATCTGAATCTGTAGTCTTTTGAAAAAAAAAAAAAAAAAAAAAAAAAAAAGCATTACTTTTTCAGCTTTTTGTTAAAAATGTTGCTTTTTTTATTAAACTGTCATGTGGTGTGACATGCTAAATTCCATGTAAAACTTCTTGAAACAGCACTTTTCAAATTGTGTTAATTTTTTTGTGCATTTTCGTTGACATTAATTGAGAGACTGTATGAAAAACTTGTAAAAATCCATCCATCCACTTCATCTATGCTTTGATAATCAATCTGAATCTGATCCAGAAGCTTTTTGTTCAAAATGTTGCTCTTTTATGAATCTTGGCCACATTCAAGTGTTGATAAAAAACAGAATGCATAAACAGGGCTCTATGTTTACTTTTCTTTTAAGGAGAAAATTTTGGAGCACAGTCAAAATTTCAGGAGCACCTTCTAAAATTTGACTCCTTAAAGTGATTTACATTTTGTTTTTACCTTTGTAATGGCATTTTTCTAACTTTATTAAAAGTGTGTCATCTTTTATGTCAAATATTTATATATATATATATATATATATATATATAAGCTTGTTAAAATTTCTAATTAAAACAACAGAATAAGAACAAGTACAATAAAAATGCGTTACCATATGAAATCAGTATTAAAATTAATTTGCACTACAGAGGTGGCACAGAAGAACACAAAAGTGGCTTGTAGGTGTACTTTCATATGTTTAATGAGGCTCAGAGGTGGCATGAGAGCAATCAAATTCATAAATTCATGTTAATTAATTATTAAATGATTTAAATAACTGCCAGTAAGTGGTGGCAAGTCACTGATTTAATACTGAATCATGAATTCATTTGACTCGTTAGAACAGCTGATTCATTCAGGAATGGGAAATTGAATCACTGGCTTGCTAGATTTGTTTAAAAACACACGTTCATTCATAAACGAAACATCGCTCTGCTTGAATGGAGATGCGCAGCGGCTCACTTGTGAATTGTTTCAAACTATTTTTCACGACGAAATAGAGAAAAATCGGGCAATGGTGTTATAGTCAGACAATGTAAGTCACTGAATATTAACTTCTTGTTTATTTAACCGTTGTATTTAATCAATATCTCATTCACTCATCTTAGTTCATCACAATCTCACAAAGTTTCATTATAATCAACCAAGCTCTCTACGCTGCACAATGAATCTCTTATTCACACTCTCTCTACACTTTGTTTATGAAAGGATTTGTGAGATATGCCTGTGATACATTACTTAACCTTGCAAAAACACATTGAAACCTTTGAGGTTCCCCTGCTTTGAGGCGCACTGCTGCTCCTAAATATTTTTTCATAGTCGCAAACAGTAGTTTTCAGTTGCAAATACACACTGAAATGGTCGCACTGTAGAGCTAGAATAAAACATTTTGTTTTGTTTAAAAGCAGAGGTTCTGTTCTGTCTTTTGACATATGTGACCCTTGACCACAAAACCACAAAGTCTTAAGTAGCACAGGTATATTTGTAGCAATAGCCAAAAATACATTGTATGGGTCAAAATGATTGATTTTTCTTTTGTGCCAAAAATCATTAGGATATTAAGTAAAGATCATGTTCCACAAAGATATTTTGTAAGTTTCCTACTGTAAATATATCAAAACTTATTTTTTGATTAGTAATATGCATTGCTAAGAACTTCATTTGGACAACTTTGAAAAATTAACACTTATGACTGGTTTTGTGGTCCAGGGTCACATATTGCATGTGCCTATATTCATATGATAAAATTGTGGGGGCCATGAAAAATTTGTGAAAATGATCAAAAATGCTGGCAGTGGCTGCCAACTTTTTTACCTTAGTACAAAAACAAACTTTTAAAGTGATTTGAAATTTGGTCCCTGGCAGAAAATATCACTGCGCTAAACCACTTACCAGGATTTGACGCTGACTTTTTTCCCCAAAGTGGCATATGCACTTCAAAGATGAAAAAGTTCATGCTGCACATGTAGGGGTCTAATAAAGTAAATCTTCAATAAAGGCATATAAGGAGAAATTTACAGAATCATTTATCAGAATACAACAACAACAACAAAACACTAGATTTTCAAGTATTTCTGCTTCATATTTATGTGATTATTTAAACGCCTACTTTAAAGTGTATAAACTGTGCAAACTCCTAATGTTAGTCTAATCTAATCTTATTCTATTCTTCCAATGTGACAATAATTATTTAGTTTTAATTAAAGATTAATGAAGTATATTTTACAAGAAAATCCTATTTGAGTTTTTGTACTTAAAAATCCTTTGTAACTGTTTCATCAGTAAATTCACATTTGCAATGTACCAAAAATAACCAGGAAAAACAAAAACTTTATGCATACTTATAAACAACCCAAATATACACAAGAACTCTTATTTTGAAATGTGTTTACTATTGCTTATTCAAAAAGATGAGGGAGATAGAATATGTACTCTTACAACCATCTACAACATATTACATGTAAACACTATGAAATAAGCCTTGTCATAATTCATCAACAAACCATAACCAATCTATTAGCATAAAAGCATAGTATTCATTAATTGGAAACTGCTCTGAAACTGCAAACTTGTAGAATGATCAACAGCAGAGGCAACAGAGTGTGGTAGTTGCCAAACCCTATCTGATTTTTTACATAGTTTAGGTACCCGCATTGACTTTTCACACACGTGTTCCTAAATACAGCTTACAGTTCACACACATCTATTTTTGGGTGGAAATGAGAGAGAAACACTTGCACTGTCGAGTCTTGCAGAGCTACATGAGGTTCAGATCTTTCTGCCTCTTTCTGCTTTCTGTCTATCTCTCTACTGATCTTTGAGAAACATGATAGATGAGTTATTCCAAGGATCCAGTCGGGTGGGGGAGTTTGGCGAAAGGGCCCTCCCAGACACACACACATATCGAGAGGACCCTCCCACTCACACACAAATGAAGATCAAAGAAGGCAGGCAGGGATTTACAGAGATTAAAGCAAAGTGAAGGACAAACAAAATCCTCCCGAGTTTTGATGAGGGGAAATTAAGGCCACGGCTCAGCATCGGATGAATACAAACAAATAGAGTGCCTGCCAAATGACACATCTCAGGAAAAGAAAAAAAAAAACATGCACATGGCAGTAATATGTTTTCAGCTTCATTATATCATTAGGATCTGTTATCATAAAAAGGCTGTTTGGGTTGTGTGACATGGTAAATTTCAGGAGTAAATTTCAAGACTACTTTAAACAGCATTTTTAAAGCATTAATTGAGACTGCATAAAATATTTGTACTTTTAAAAATCAATCTCCCTGCAGGTCCATTAGATTGAACTAGTGAGATGTTAAAAGTGTTAAAATTGTGATGTTTAAAAAAATCGTTCATGGCCCTTTGCCCACTACCCTCTAGACGTTTTTGGAAAGAGATCTCAGATTCCTTTTTCTATGGTTTGAATCTCCAAAAATGATATCATACATCAAATCGCTAAAGCTAAAGGACCAAACAGAGTTATTTGTCAGGCAATCTTATCAAAGCTCCTATTTACACTGCAAGTACTGCTGTCATTCTGCTGGGAGATGATTTAAACAATGCCTGGCGGAAACACTGAGGAAACCCGTTAATCTGCCATTAATCTCCCACCTTAATCAGAGCTATCGTGGCGGCCCATCAGATGGGTGATCGATCCCGCAAGCTATAAATAGCTCAGAGCGGTGTGGGCTAAACAACTCTCTGATGTGATGTACGTTCATTAGACCTGGTTGCTCAGGGTGTTTAGCACATCCTGTCCTCTCAGTGATGATTATAATCATTCCCTCTCTTTTTTTATCTTTCATGCTATCCAGCACTGTTTACAGCTGTTAAAAACTGGCCTGTGATTTCTCTGTAGAGGGGTCGGCAGACTTTTTGACATGAAGTGCCATGTCAGTGTCCGAATTAATTGTGTTATATCATATAGACTGTAATACATGGACCCAAAGAGTATTGGTACATTTAAAAGTATTAAAAATGTATACATTTGCATACAATGACAAATTAATATTCAAGTGTTTTGATATAGAAAAGCTTTTTGAAAACATCGCTCATTGATTTTTAATGGATGCATAAAATCAACTATGCATATGTTCCACTATTGTTTGACCACAAAAAAACATCTAAATACTTTATATCCCTATTTTAAACCATATGTAGGTCACTATGATTTCTGTGATGTGGAAAATGCAGATGAAATCACAGAATCCAGTCATAAAAATGGAATTCACTGTACTGTAACACGGAATGTTATGGAATTTGCCAAATTTTGGACAAATGGATCAAAAGTATATCAGTTTACTTAAATCAGATGGTGATTTATACTAGTGTCTGTGAATATTAAGCTGCAAAAATACTATTTAAATATGAATCCTGCATGTTCTGCATATCTTTGTGTGACTGAATGGCCCAGATGTGTGTGATGCTCACTGTGTTTTCAGCGTCCGCGGTCTCACTTAAATGAGAACGTGATATAATAAATATCATCTCCAATGCTGCAATGAGAGTCACTTTATGAGCATTTTACAGATTGAGTTGAGAAAAACTGCTGTCATATCATATACAAACACAAATTAAATTCTTGCTGGCAACCCATGTTAAAGGAGAAGTCCACTTCCAGAACAACAGTTTACAGATAATACTCACCCCCTTGTCATCCAGTATGTTCATGTCTTTCTTTCGTCAGTTGTAAAAGAAATTATATTTTTTAAGGAAAACATTTTAAGACATTTAAAACATTTTTAATTTTAAAACATTTTAAAACATTTTTTCTCCATATAATGGACTTCAATGGTGCCCCAAGTTTAAACTTCCAAAATGTAGTTTAAATGTGGCTTCAAACGATCACAAATGTGGTTGTAAACGATCCCAGCCGAGGAAGAAACCATCAGTTATTTTCATAAAAACAATACAATTTATATACATATTGTCTTGCTCTCCCTGAACTCTGTGTATTCTGGCTCAAGTTAGGGTATGTCGAAAAACTCAGATCGTATTTTCTCCCTCAACTTCAGAATCATCCTATATCGCTGTTTTACCTTTTTTTGTTAAGGGTGTTTGATCTTCTTTGCATGTTCACTTTGCAAAGACTGGATGGGAACTTCTGCAGCGACGTAGGATGATTTTGAAATGATTGTGAGGTTGAGGGGGAAAAAAAGAGTTTTTCGACATACCCTAACTGTCTTGAGCCAGAATACACAGAGTTCAGGGAGAGCAAGACAAGACGAGCGTTTGAGATTAAAAAGTATTTAAATTGTATTTTTTGAATGAAAATAACTGATCATTTCGCTATATAATACCCTTTTTCCTTGGCTGGAATCATTTACAACTGCATTTGGGATCGTTTGAAGCCGCATTTAAACTGCATTTTGGAAGTTCAAACTCGGGGCACCATATCAGTCCATTATATGGAGAAAAAATGCTGAAATGTTTTCCTCAAAAAACACAATTTCTTTACGACTGAAGAAAGAAAGACATGAACATCTTGGATGGCAAGTCTTCATTAAGTACAACTATTGCTAATAATATAATTATTATTAAACCTAAATTTTTTAAGGAATAATCAATCACACAAATTTTCTTCCATGTTTTAACAGAACCTGTTGTGCATCGCTTTGTTTGAGTTTAATTTTCATTGGAAATTAAATAAATGTTTTAGGCCTTTATAAATCGTAAAATAAAATGTATTATATAGAGACATAAAAATGTAATTTTTATGCTTTTTGGTTAATAAACTTTAATTTTAAGCTGCAGTCCGTAACTTTTTTTGTGTTTAAAAGTTACAAAATGTATAAAATAAGCGAGTACATCATGAAACCATTTTCCAAACCATGTTTTTGGCTTATCCTGAATCACTACAGTACACCTAATGACCTTACGTAGACCTGCCCCTTTTTAGTGCTGCATTTCCTGTCTTCTGTCTTCCGGTTGTATTTTCTCAATGATCTGACGGATTTATGAATGAACTGCTCATTTTAAAAATGTTCTGGTCTACTGACATTTAAGATTTAATTTGTTTTAAACATTACAATGCTCACGATAACTGTTTTATTTTACTCTTAGACAGTGATGCCATAGATATATACAGAGCACCCCCCCAATGGAAGTTCAAAGACAATATTGTAAAGATGGTGACATGCTTGTTTCTCTGGAGAATATGGTCAATAATATGTTTTAGACTGGTTCTAGTAGGAACGGCTGCGAAGTAGCCCAGTACCTGCGTGATTCATCATAGATATAACCAAAGAGAAATAGCTCCGGCTACAGTGTTCTGCAAGAAGTATGCAGTTCTGTTTTTTAACCACTAGAGTGCCAAAAGTTATGAACTGCAGCTTTAACCATTAATATTGAGTCCAGAAAAATAAAAAACGGAATCTAAAAAATAATTAATTTGGATACAAGTAAAACGGAACTTGGGGGAAAAAAATTAAAACTTATGCAGTGAACCATATCTATATTTTTTACCATTTGAAACTTAACTCCTTAATATGAAATCTTTTCCTTAAAAGGTAGGGTCCCTGTATAATACTGCACTATTGAAGTAATATCCTTTTATTTTACAAGGTATTTTTAATGTGCAAAAAAAAAAAATCTAAACAGCAGACCCAAAATGTGTCATTGCTGCAGCACTGCTGTGGGCGTGAGTATTGTAGGACTGTGCGAACCTCAGAACAGCAGATTCGCTTTGTAGAGCATTCCAGTTTTAGTACAGCGCAGATCATTTTCTGGTTTGCGCTGTCTGTAGGTTGCGCAAGTAAATAGAACAGATCTCTTTGCTGTTCAGTGGGCTGTGCAAGTAAACAGATCCGCTCTCCAGTGATTCGCGCTGTGCGATTCGACTGAATAGTGCAGTTTCGTCCCACTTTTGGAGCGTTTGGCTTCCCAAACAGCTTTAGAACTCAATAAAACCGTCTGTGTGATTACAAAGTAGAGTTGCTGAAGGATTCATGCAGATGTGATTGACTTCAGCATTTCTAAAATAAACAACAAAATAAAATTACAGTATATGCATAATATTCCTCTCGCTTCTCTATTATTGCCTGCATTCCAATGATTACACCTCCGTATTCCAATGGCTTGCCCAAATTCCTTGCCTTCATACTCTTTCTTCACATGCTGGTCTTATTACCAGCATTCCCTTAAATTCTTCCTCTCATTTCTGTCTGTTATTCCTACTCTCTTCCACTCTTTTCTACGCCCCCATGACCACATGATTAAAGCTCTCCTGCCCAAGTCACACTGAGGCAGCACAGTAATAATGTCTGACCTTTTGAACAATGACCATGTGAATGCACTCTCAGGTAGGTCAGGAAGAGTCCTTCAGAGACACGGACCTGCCTGATACGTCACTGAATCAGGCCCACCTTTCTCAGGCCAAAAATTCCACATAATGTCTGTCATTCAGCTACTTCAAAATGCTGCTGCTGATGGGTTATTTCATGTTGGAAAAATATAATTATGTCCCTGTTGCTAGGCAAACACTTTACTCTTCTGGATCTGTGGTCTCTGTCATCATTATGTTGGGATGTCAGTGTGTGACTGTGTGTGTGCATGTGTGTGTGTATATGGCCAAAAGGGAGTGAGAGTGATGCGAAATTGTAGATGTGGTGATTTTTAAAAAAAATGTTGAAAGGTCAATGAGATGCTGCTGTAGATGAAGAGGCTTGAAGAGAGCTGCTTTTGTTGTTTTAGCCATGAAGGGCCATAAACCATTTTTTATGAAAGATAAAAGCACACATTTTGATTGGCTGATACAGTGAAAGGGGTCTAGCTGAGAGTACTTATGAAACCACCAACAGTGGTGGACTTGCAACAGTTTATTTTTCTGTTTTTGAAGAATAATATTTCATAGTACTTTTTGGTATAAGTAGTTAGCAGCGTATATAAATGCATGATCTGATGTCACATAAACTAAATCCATTGAATGCTTAATTATCAAATTGTCTGTAATGACTGACGAGGATATTTATAAGTGAGATGAGTTATCATTATTTGGTCTTGAACTAAATCAGAGGTTTCGAATTCTGTTCCTAGACAACTACCATCCTGCGAAGTTCAGTTCCAACCCTAAAGTTTCCAAAGTTCAACTCCAACCGTGATCACACATGACGAATTGCGTGCTGCCCCGAGAAAAAGCATGCTTAATGGCCACATCTGGAGACTTGAACCAGATAAATAAGATTTTCAAAAACACTTAATAGTTACAGCCAGCATGTTAGAGAAAACTTGGAACTGAACTCTACAGCAGGGATTCTCAGCTGTGGCTCTCGAAGTCCACTTTCGTGCGAGTTTGGTGCCAACCCTAATCAAACACACCTGAACAAGCTCCTCAAGGTCTTCAGGATCACTAGAAAGTTACAGGCAGGTCAGTTTAACCAAGGTTGGAGCTAAACTTTGCAGGAAAGTAGACCTCAAAGGCCAGAGTTGACAACCTCTGCTCTACAGGATGGTAGGTGGATCTCCAGAAGCAGGATTAGGTACCTTTGAGATAACTTTAAGAGAATTCAGTTCTTAAATTTGTGATGAAAGTGAAGTAGCAAGAGATCTTTTCTTCTGAGAGAAGCCTGTTGTCTCACCCCAAAGTCAAGTCATTACATTTTGATTAAACATTACAAGATCACATTTTTAAAAAAAAAAAAATGAAACATATGCTTAGAAGAATCATTCCGAATGAGATCAATAACATCCACTTAGAAAATAGTTCTTGAAGCAACCAGTGGCAGACCCTTCCCACATTTGCTGTGAAGTCAATATAGTGCCTATGATTAAGTTTGTGTTGATTAAATAGTACAAAAAAGGCTAAACAGGTTTTTCTTCTGGGTGTTCTAATAGTCGATTGATGCCTTCTTTGGGAAGAAAATTACTGACAGGAATAGTCTTTGATGAAACAGTACTCATTAATACCTTTCTCTAAAAAATGCTGGTATAAAAACACCCAATTTGGGTTACTTGACAACTCAGCCCTGGGTAAATATTGAACAGAACACATGCTGGGTAATTTTGACTCAATTGGTTGGGTTAAGTGTTTTTACCAAACATGCTGGGTTATTTTATTTAAGTCAACTATTGTTTAAAAATTATTATATTGCTGGTTTAAAATGGAATGGAAGTTATGAAAACACACACAGAATTACTAGAGGCAACGGCAATAATCAAAAGATGAACATTTATTATTAAGCAAGAATGCATGGACAAAATACAAGACAAATTGAATTTATTTTGTTTTATTATACAACATAGTTTACAATGTTACATACATTTAAACTTGTTTAACAAGCATTTTAGACATAAAAATATAACATTTAAAAGTATAATTTTAATTAAAGTGTATTCAACCATTCTCTTTAATCACTTTTTACTGAAGTAGCGTGAATTCACATTGCCGAAATCTGAGCCGGGGAAAAGGCTGCTGTTCGCCGGGTTAACTGCGAACTTCAGACTGCACCCACGCGTTGCTGAAAGATGCCACACTGTAAAAAAAAAAAAAAAAAAAACAATTTGCTGAGTCAACTTAAAATAATTTGTTACCCTGTTGCCTTAAAATTTTAAGTTCAGTCAGCTCAAATAAGTTTAGTCAACTTGAAATCTTCACAACTTAGATATTTCAGCTGACTAAACTAAAAATTTGGTTTGTTAAACTTAAAAGCTGGGCGTTAAAAAGGTGAGTTAAAAAATAACCCAATAAAATGACCCAACGGGCTGAACCCAGCATTTGGGTTAAAAAAAAAAAATAACCCAGCATTTTTTAGAGTGTTGCTTAAATGAGGTTAATACAAAATTAAACATATATGACAGGATCTGTAGAATATGTATCGAATTTCAAAGAAAATTCATTCTCTCAGCTTTTGTTATGATTGTCAGTTTCTCTCAAAATGGGTCAACAAGCGACTGAAGAAAGCCAGCAGGATCAGTTTTCGTGGTGTATTATGTCCTATTCTTAGCCCTTGTTCATTTTTTCCTCCACATGTCATGTTTCTAAATCTTGAGTAGGATTATTAGTGTAAATATGTCCATCCCTAGTCTGTGGTTATGGTAATTAAACATTAGTACAATTTTGTGTGCCCTTATCATCCGTAACATCTTCAGGTCTAGACACTCCATTGGGAAATTAACTTTATTTAATGAAAAAAATAGTGTTAGAAATATCGCTGGAGTCAACAAGACCTCTAGTGTGTTTATAATCTTGACACTGGCTGTTTATTAATTTTCCCACGCAGAAAGGGCGTGATTACTTTCAGGACATGCAGAAGTCCGGAAATATGCGCTTCAGTGAAATTTATAAGGTCCTTCTTGTGAATTCAGACGTGAAATATTTGGTTGTACCCATCAAATGATGTCATACCCTTGAGGGTGTCACATAAACGTCAGGTGTATCATTTGTAATCTGCGAGGTTGTATTTTCAGTGCAAACAAATCAACCTCAGATGAACTTTGCAGAACATTTAGTAGGACACTTTATCACTTTCTTCCGTGAACTTTCTTAAAATGCTACTTATTACTGTAGGAGTAAATCAGAGGAGGGGTGTGCTGCGTGTCATTTGCTTAGCTGAGAGTGAAAGGACGATGCCGCAGCTGTTCTCTCTGATGCAGCGGAGAGCACTGCTGACTCAGATTATAGCTCCCTTATGGTGACAATAACGCATGTGAGCCCCCTCACAATGGCGAGACTTCTCTCTTTTCTCATTAAGTTGAAGAGAAGGTGGGAGTGTGTATGTGAGAGATGGCGAGAGAGGAGGAGGAAAAACAGAAACTGAAGAGTGGGTGAGCAGAAAGATGGGCGAGATTGAGGAGGAGAGAACAAAGGATATGGAAAAATGGTCATAGAGAAGACAATTCAATGTCAAATGAGTGATTGTCAGGCAAAATGTTGCCACAAACGCAAAGGCTCTCTAAATAAGGATATATTTTTACTCTGGTCCATGGAGAGTGCTGCAAAGTGCTTACGCTGCTGAAACAGGAGAGAGCTTTAAAATGCTCCCTGGACACAGCTAATGGCTCCCTAACCTGCTGTTCATTGTTTTGTTATTCTGACGATACATGCATATTTCGGAGGCTCGAGACTAATGTGTTTGGGCTGTCGAGCTGTGCTTCATTAGAGTTCTTTTGATCTGTGTGTTTCCATGGAAAAGGCCATTGAAGGATGCAAGAAAAGCAAATGACGGAATGTTTATTTACCAGTAAGGTACAATAGGTAGAATACATCTGGTGTGGTCTCGCGTGACCTTTCTGACATTTAATCTCTGTCCGTATGAAAGCAGTTTGGGTGCTTAATGGTTGGTTGCATGGTTATAATGTCTATACATGGGTGATGTATGAAAAGCAGTTTGTAATTGGTTGTACATTCCTCACTTTACAACTGAAGGCCATAGAAATGTTTTTTTTTTTTCAGTCTCTTTCATCCAAACCGAAAATGGCCTTGACCTTTAGCAAATGGGTATTCTTGCCAACACACTGAGCAAAAAATCAAAAGACTAAAATTACCACTGCTGTAATAAACTGACAAGATTTGAATGAACTGTCTGATTCAGCTGGTGCTGTCACATAATGTACCCAATATCTCACATTTGAACCTTCCTTTTCCCAGCTTTGGTTTTGAATCCTATTATGAAAATCAAGATCTTCAAGTGTAAAATTCCTGACAATCCAGACATGCAACATGTTGAAGTGAATTCTTTAAAAACAGACTGGGGTCAGTGACTGACTGGCACTGACAATGCAAGCGGATGAAAGGCAGATTACATGTGACAGCTTGCAAGACTCAAGACTTTAATTAACTCTCACAAACTGGCCGTCTTTGCAGAGAGCAGATGTCTTTACATCACACCCAGCAATATGAGACTGCCACTACAATTAAGAGAGAGACAGGTTGTTCCATTTCAAATTTGAACCCCATTAATGAGCTCAAATTGTCTTTTTAGTATACTGTATCCAGCAAAGCAAACAAACAAAAAACAAAATATTTGATTAGTCTTTAGTAGGGTCGACCAATTATCGGCCTGGCCGATTATCAGCAGCAATATTAAGCATTTTTATTAGGGATGCACAATATGGAAGTCACAGCATATATTCCAAGATGATAATCTAATGTTAAACCTATAAAAATGTTTTTAAAAAGCACATGGCTCCATAGCACCATCACATTACAATGTCGCAATGACCATCATTTGTCAGCGCCTCAGTCCTCAAAGTTTAATGAGTGTTGACATGTAGCTGCCAACTTTAGCTACATTAAAAACAGATGGACGCAATTTAAATAGGTTCCTATGGAGACCGGAACAGAAGAGCATCCAATCAGAAATTTGAATTTATAATGGAGGCACTCATCATTTACTCAGGAAAAAGGTCTATATCGGAATCGGCCAATAAAGGTTTTAAATGTAAATATTGGCATCAGCCTGAAAAATTATGCCAACATGTGTTGCCGATAAGACAAATAACTCACCTGAGCTCAGGGTGTGTTAGCGATTAGATTACGTCAGCAGTGTGGCTCATTGTTGAAGCAAAGTTTTGCCTCAGTAATGATAAGGTTCACTGTTTTGGATCATGTACAGAATGACACGTTCAGTGTGTGATAGCGCTAACAGTAATAGCACGGGTAGTGGTAGCAGAGGCAGCCTTCCCCAGGTCCCAATGCCCTCTTAGGAGTTTTAAGGAGTTTTAATTCTGTAGCGGGTGCTGTTGGCCTACTTCTAATAAAATGAAAGTAAAATACACAAATAACATTTAGACTGTGCTTCTGAATAAATAAAGCAGTAATTGATGTCATAAATGAGTATGTTTTGGTCAGAAGCTATAATTTACATGATTAAAAAAAAATACATGACACTTGTAAAATTAAAATTTTATATATACTGATTTATTCATTAGTGTGTATTACGTTATATTTTTTAAACAAATTATGTGCTCTAAAGGATTTTTAGAATTTTTTTCAACTTGTTTGCTTTAGACCATCTACAAATGTTATATTTTTCTGAGACAAAAATGCAGTGATTGATAAACATTGCATATATAGTTATTTCAAAGCTTCAATGTACTGTCATTATAAAAGTACTTCATTATTGTTTATTTAATTCTAACAGATAAGTTCGTGTTTAAAACTAACCCAAATTAAAAATAATTTGCTTATAATTACCAGAGACTTGTTGTTGTTTCCAGACAAAAGGAAATATAT
Source organism: Labeo rohita (assembly GCF_022985175.1). Taxonomy (NCBI): domain Eukaryota; kingdom Metazoa; phylum Chordata; class Actinopteri; order Cypriniformes; family Cyprinidae; genus Labeo; species Labeo rohita. The sequence continues at coordinate 19,875,394 of NC_066879.1, read as the reverse complement.
CGGCATCGGTTATCAGCAAAAATGCAATATCATGCATTCCTTAATTTTAAATGGTTCTTAATACTGTGTGTGGTTACCTGGATGATCTACGACTGTTTTTTTTTTTTTTTTTTGTGATGGTTGTTCATGAGTCCCTTGTTTGTTCCAAACAGTTAAATTGAGTACTGTTCTTCAGAAAAATCCTCCAGGTCCTGCAGATTCTTTTTCAAGCATCTTTTGCATATTTAAACCCTTTCCAGCAGTGACTGTATGGTTTGGAGATCCATCTTTTCACATGGAGGACAATTGAGGGACTCAAACACAATTTTAAAAAAGGTTCAAACATTCACTGATGCTCCAGGAAAAAAAAAAAAACACAATGCATTAAGAGTCAAGGGGGGTGAAAACTTTTTGCATTTGAAGATCAAGGTAAATTGTACTTAATTTGTCCTCCGGGAGACACCCAAGTTTCTTCTGTTGCTTCCGAAGATGATACTTCAACAAAATAAGAAAAATTTGGACATCTTCATCCTGTTCAAAAGTTTTCACCCCCCGGCTCTTAATGCATCGTGTTTCCTTTTGGAGCATCAGTGAATGTTTGAACCTTTTTTTAATAGTTGTGTTTGAGTCCCTCAGTTGTCCTCAGTGTGAAAGATGGATCTCAAAATCATACAGTCACATTTTGTATGATCTCTCTTATTTTGTTAAAATTTTCACACATTCTGCAAGGGGTTCCCAAACATTTGCATAAAACTGTATATATCGGTTTAAAATATTGGATATCGGTCTGCTTGATCTGTTGTAATCGGTATCGACATCTGTCCTGAAAAACACATATTAGTCGACCCCTAGTATTTAGTGCATGCAATAAAATTATAGAATCATATGGAATCATGTAATAAAACCCTTAGCTCTTTTGCATTTCAAATGAATAACTAAAGGTTTTTGGTTTTAATGCAAGTTTTCATTGCATTTTTCTCCAGATTACTGCGAAGAGCCCCTGGTGACATCACTACCCCCAGCTTCCTTCCAGAACTCATCAAGATTCTCTGACAGAAGGTCACCACACTATGCTAAACTCAACAGAAGAGATGGTATGCGCTTCTGTCTTGTTGTTCTCCTGCCCTCTTTGTACCAAATAACATCCACAGTTGTCTGTGTTTATGTGACTAGAGAATTAAGCAGAAGGGAAATTTGTCCTTGTCAGAGGAAAGTGTTGACGTAAAGCTTTTTTATGAATACCTAACGTAATGCGATTTGGCTTCCACAAACACTGCAAAAAAGTATTAGAAAACTTCAGACTGTCATTGGAGGCAATGTAACAGTCTGATGGTGTCCATGAGCAGTACTGATGTGAAAAGCTCTGGTGATTAGCTGTGCCTGAAGCTACATTTTAAGATTTTAAAAGTCATTTCTCAAGTGTGACAAGACAGAGACAAACATAAATCTCTAATGACAATACGAAACAACCACTCAAAATGTAAATACGGACTCAGAGTAAGGGAATTGATTTAAAAGAAGTTTAGAAGTTTTAGTAACCAAATGTAATTTGTCAAGGGTGTTTTTTCTCCCTTAATGCTCGGTGTCAGTTAATATTCAAATGCATGTTAACAGATTCTAATTTTTATTACATGTCTTGCAAATTTTCATCCAACAGCTAGCATTTTCCAGGGCTGGCCACAGCATTGTAAGCCTAAGTAGATCATAAAAATCATAAAATGTCCTCTTCAGATTTCTTGTGCTCACGATGCTTTTGGGAAATGCAGCCCTTGTCGTTTTTTTTTTTTTGAATTAGAAGGTTTACACTAAGACAGTGGTTTTCAAACAGGTCCTGCGAGCACCCCCAACACTGCACATTTTGTAGGTATCTCACATCTGACACACCCATTTTAGGTTTTGCTGTCTCTACTGATGAGTTGAATCAGGTGTGATAGATGAGGGAGACACAGAAAACGTGCAGTGATGGGGGTGCTCGCAGGACCGGTTTGAAAACCACTGCACTAAGATATTGTCCTTTTCCTGTGTTGCTTAATTAGTTCATTCTTTGCACCCGTGTCTAGTTAATTATCCTTATTAGTTTCTTGTTTGGTTTAGTATTTATAGCACTGCCTTTCCCCAATTACTTTGTCCTGTCTCTGTTGTGCTTGAGAGGTTGTTTTCTCTTTGGTTTTCTTTTGGATTTATTACATACTTTATTTGTTTGGACTTTCTGGCTCCTTCGTGCATCTTCGAGTTTCTCACCCTAACGACCCGTGACAGTCCTAACATGAATTATAATTTTTTTTTCATCATTAGCTCACCCTCTTATGTTGTTCCAAACCTCTATGACCTTTTTTTCTACTGTGAAACATTAAAGATTAGAGCTGTCACTAGCGATTATTTTGGTAATCGATTAATTTTGACGATTAATCAAGTAATTGTGTAATTGTAAAAAAAATTTAAGGTAATAAAAATAGACCAAAGCAACGAGGCAATAATAATTGTTCAAATAAAGTATCAAAAGCAAGTATAAAAACACATAATGTATTATAAACCACAGAACTTAATTATTTTATTTTATTGATTTATTTTAATTCATACAATGGAAGTCAATTGTCACCCAAACCTTTTGGGAACTATTGTTCAAAATATCATTTGTGTTTCACAGAGAAAAGAAAGCCAAACAAGTTTGGAAGGTGAGCAAATGACTTTTTTTGTGTGTAAATGTGATTAAATCAGAAATGCCAGTGGATGCATGGGTTCTGAACAACAGCAGCCTCAGAAACGATCAGGATTCAAATCCCGAAACAGTATAATGGCTGCTCTTGATTTGCTTAATGATTCTAAAACACTCACGGACAAACCATTGTGCCAGACTGAGCTTTGGCAAAGCACTGGGTATAACAAAAGGACTGTATAAATTATGACTAAGCAAACATGTTGTGGTTTTTACTTCGGGGAGGTGGAGAGCAGTTTGATTAATGCAACCTTACAATCAGCAGCTGATTACAGTCTGTAGAAGCACTTGAGAAAACTCCCCAGCCAATTAAGCAGTTAAGCATAGACATGCCATAAATACCAGTTTATGCTGAGGCCTTGCTTTGAGAGTTTTGTTTTGTGCATTGTAAGATATTTGACCCCATGGCACAAACACACTCCAAGAACCACCTTATGATGCTCGGTGGTGCTCGCAAATGATCACACTACCAAACTCTGTAGTGGATTCGTAACTTTTTGGATCAGCGGTGTCTTCCAGCGGTAATAAGAGGGGCTATGATATGTCGGTTCGTCCCTGTCACCCCCAAGGCGTTTCTTTTTCTCGTCATGCCTCTTGCTCAGTAACAGCAGGAGGTTTCCTTTTACTGTGAGACACAGACAGGCAGCCCGTTCCCAGTCACTGCCAGCCCGATCCAAATGTGTACAGACACCAAATGTTCGCTCGACCCATCTATTGCATGATCTGTCTCTAATGGTCATTAGAATTCAAGATCTGTATGTTGTAATTTATGTCTGTGCTTATTATTTGTGTCAGTTTGGAAATTATTTGATGAATTAAATAAATTGTTCATGCTAAAGACACATTTTTTGTATGCACGTGCAGTATAAGAATGTTTTATCTGCCTCCTCATGGAGTCTGCACTGGAATGTAATGAGCTCAGAGTGTTCACCCTGACCTTTTGCGAAAATCTTCATAGATGATATGTACCCAGTCACAGAACAGCACTGATGAAGCATTTATTATCTGACCATCTTGTTCTGACTTGCCCTGAGGCAACCCTGTCACACCTGACCTTGAGGGTTTCCTTTTTCCACCCCAGCTTGATGTCCTCTCGAAAAACAGCTTTAACTTGAGCTAGGAGTGTGCAATATTGACAAAAAAGATCTCTCTCTAAATTTTCTGGGATTTTGTCGATAAAGCTAGCTAGACGATATTTTGTTTCGTTTTTTTTTTGTGTGTGTGTGTGTGTGTTGGTACCTTTACTGGTTTAGGTCTGTCATGGACATCTGACTCCCGAAGCTTTTCATATTCTTCATATTCTGCGCAGTGGTTAGTTTACATTAATGATAGAAATGAAATTTTGCACGATGAGGCAATATTTTTACCTGTTTTATGCATTTTATGTCAAACTCCTGATTATTACAATTGCTTAAGTAATGCTATGAGGATGTTTTTTTTAATAAAATGATTATGAGGTGTTTTTATTTTATATATATATATATATATATATATATATGCAAAAATATCAATTATATCTTGATATTTTCTGTAATTTTGTCAACAATGATAGACAATATTTTGCTGAACGTGTTATTGTGCTGGTACTTTGACAGGTTTAGGACTGCCGTGGACAGCTGACTCCCAAAGCTTTTGATATTCTGCATATTCTGTGCGGTTCATCATCTTTGATGTCAAATTTTTACATTTAATCAATAAATTCTAATACTAAGACACTATAAGGCTGTTACCAATGAAATTAAATAAGTATCAGAAAAAATTGTGTTTGCAATGCAGAGGTGGCACAGAATCTGCATCTGAAGTAACATTCACACAGACTGTTTAATGCAGGACATGAATGCAGTTAACCTGCATTTACAAATGCATAAATAATGTTTAAAAAAGAAAACATTGAATATTGATATTTGAAATGTTTTTGGGATAAAAAAGTGAAAATATACTTTAAATACAGTATAAACCTAAAATCCCTAGTAGGTAGAGGCAAATCACTGCGTGAGTGAATCATTGAGTCATTCATTCAGCCAATTCGTTCAAACGGCTGATTGATTCAGTACCGAAACACCATTGTGTGTTGCTCAGAGATGCAAAACAGTTGCTTTGTTTGAAACTAGTGTTAATTTCGTCAACAAAAACTATGACGAAAAATGTTTGTTCAGGAGCATTTTTTCCCATGACTAAGATGAGACGAAGACGAGATAACAATAAAGTCATTAAACAAAAACTATGACTATATCAACATGCAATTTCATTGACAAAAAAAGACAAGACTAAAATGTATTCAAAAAAATTTTAACTTTACAAAAACCTCTCTTTATTTTCATCAAAAAAAAGGAGACAAAATGTTATTGCGGATTGCTTTACACGCCTCTACTACGCGAGCTTTCGTGTGTGGTTGCCAGTTAATGAGTTTTGCTTATTTTAAGCAATCTGGCAACCATGTGCACATGCTCAGCTGGAGTTTAGCTATCCAAATGAAAGCATCATTCAGCTGGTCTGTGTTCTGTCATGAGATCTCGACTATACTGTTTGCAGTTGTGGTTGCTGAATAAATGCACTTACTCAACCGCTGTTGTTTTAATAGAAAAACATAGGCTATTGCAATTTGGAGTTATTGGAATTACTATTAGAAATTTCATAATATTTTTCATTTGTTTTGTAGACAGAAAGACTGCATAAGTCTTTGGTATTAGTTTATATAATAAAAAGCCTGTAATAAATCAGTACACCAGATGAGGTACAATAAAACCAAGTGTATTCTATTGATTTGTGCTTACTGGTGAAAGTGCAATACCTAAAATGCAAAAGTAAATTTCTCAAATGACAACAATCACAACGATTATAATTCTGAGCAAAAATAATTTTTATCAGTTTAACCATTATACAGCACAACAAAAATGTTACTAAGATTTCATTGACTGAAACCTGACTAAAATGCTTATACATTTCGTTGACTTAAACTTGACTAAACAAAAACAGGACAAGGTTGACTAAATATGGTAACTAAAATATGATAAACTAAAACTAAAATTAGAGCAAGACTAAGAATTAAAAATGGCTGCCAAAATTAATTGTCTAATGGTTAATTAATAATAATCTTATTGATAAAATGTTTTCATTGACTAAAACTAAACTAAAATGTTGAGACTTTTAGTCGACTAAAACTTGACTAAAACTAAACTGGATAAAGTTGACTAAATATGATAAAACCTAAAAGGACATTTGACAGAAATCCTGTCTGAAAAGGTAAAAAATAAATACAATCTCACGTTATGTCAATCACACTTACACACTGCCTCTGAAACTTTTGTCGGTCATAAAAAAATTCAGATCAGGTTAAATTTTCTGTGTTTTTGCATCCATAGCAAGCATTTTGATAGGAAAGGATGAAAAAAAAAATGCATACAAACATTTCAGACTCAGTGTGCAATGGCTTTAAGACTAAAATAGCTGACAAAATGAACATTATTTGAAACTATTTTCATTGATGAAATAGAGTGAAAAACAGGAACTGCTGTGTCTAAAATGTAAGTCAAATAATATTGCTTATTGGACTGTGTTATAAAATCACATTTGCAGTCGTGCTGATATTTGGGAAAAAAATCTACTCTTCATGAGATATTAATTTTATCAGATGATGTAGATATAAAAGACATATAAAAGTCATTGTCTTGAATTTTGGGGGTATTCTAAATGTATTTTAATAGACTAAATCATGCCGTGAAAGCATAGATGCACACACACAGTATTCTAACCTATAACTCATCGTGCATGTGTGCACTCTCTGGGTTTGTTTTTATGATATGCTTGATAATGTTAAATTGCATATCATTTAAACAACAATTAGAATATTATTATAGACAATATATATCGCACACCCCTCCATCAGAAACAGATATAAATTATTTTTTATCCTTTTGTGCTAAAATAGGTTACGTCACACAGTGAAAGCTTGCACATCTTTAAAACAATAATTATGAAAAGATTGCAGACAATATATATATATTGCACCCCCTAACCTAAACCTATTTATTCAGCAGATTCAAATCGTTAGAGGCTGCATTTTCTTAAGATGTTCTGCATTTGATCCAAAAGTTATTTTAGAAACCAAAAACGTGGGTAGTGTTCTTTAGTGTTGTTCCAGGGAATATGTCATTTCTTTGCTATCGTGCCACTTGCAGAAATCAAACACAGCTCCTTTAATGTACCACTCGCTCGATTTATAGATTGTCCTGTCTGCCAGCATAATCCTTCCTGCAGGTACCGTTTGCTGAATTCTGGCGAAATAAAAAGAAAATGAGGTGGGTACTTAGTAGGTCTATGTGGGTGGACAAACATTTCCAAGAATTCTGTGAAGTTGTCGGCATGTGAGTCTTGATTGTATTTTTGCTCTGAACAAGAGATGAAGGAACAATGACAATAAGACATACAAGTGTAAAAATGTGCTGTGTAATTTCCAAATTGCCTTTTTTAAACTGCTGTAATATTATACTGCGCTGAGGTCTGTCTGCTGTTCTCCAGGGATGGATTGGCGATTTCTATCTCAGAAAGAGAGAGGCTGAGCCACAAAACTGCTGGAACAAATTTAATTCATTTTTTCCTCTGACCACTAAGCTTCAGTCCTGTCAGCATGATGAACAAGAGTATGAAATCTTAGAGAGTGCTTGAATTGTGGGGAGAATTACGTCCCAATTCGGTTTCATTTCTCTGTACTTTTTTAAGGCTCTGGCTCTTGATCTGTCCCCTTAGGTGGTGGGGGATGGTCTCCGAATGGAGACGACCAACAACCTTGGCTACAACTGGACCTACGGGACAGGGTGAAGGTCACATCCATTGCTACCCAAGGTCGGTGGGGCAGCTCTGACTGGGTCACTCGCTACCAGCTGCAGTACAGTGACTCTGGACGAACCTGGAGACCATATAGACAAGAGGATGTGATATGGGTGAGTCTAGCTCAGTTCTGGAACATATGCAAATGGAGTGTTTGCCTAGACATTGTTAGGCATTGTTTGAATTAAAGGACAAGTGAGAAATAAAACCATAGCAACAATAACTAAATAGAAGAGACTGACAGATAAAACCTCAGACACACACATAAACACTGCTGTAACAAGTCCTCTAATAACTCTAAAATGTCCAAATGGCACTACAGAGAATGCTATTAATGTTTTTAACATCTTTTTATGAAAACTGAAAACAGTCAGTACACTCAGTTCCAACCTGCAGGGCATCAAGAGTCACTTCTGAGAGTGAGTCAGGTCCTTTTTATGATTGTACAGTAATGTTAGAGATTAGGAAGAAACAACAAAATGCTGAACTCTCAGAGGAGACCATATTTAGCATATATGCTTTGAATCCAAAGATACAGAAAGTGTATTCGCCGCTTTGTTCATTTAGGGTTATTTCTATACCATTATAGTATTTATTAATGTTTTGAATAAGCTATTGCTTGAACGATTAATTTAGCTTTTAATTTGATCCCCTTGAAAAAATACTACAGTGTGTGTAGTCATTGCTATACAGATATGTATGACCATTGGGTTTGTGTCTTTTGCAGCATTTCGCATGTGAGCATCACGTTTAAGACGCCATGTCACGTTAAAAGAATTTAAACTTTTACATGCAGCGCTGCTCATCGATGTCAGTTCCAAAACTGTGGACCAATCAGAAGGAGTAGGCATTTAAAATAATATTAATTTACGAGAGATACAAGCTGTTTTCTACTTTTCACATGACAGTATTTAACATTTATTTTGATTGCAAGAGATGCTGGTTATTTTCTACTTTTAACATTGCAATATTCATTATTTTGAATCATTGATTCAGATGATTCATTCAAAATGTGGATTCACATTTAAGCTTGTGATAGATTGGGAGAAAATCAGCACTCGTGTCATATTGCTCTTGCTGCCTGTGTGATATTGTGTGATATGTGATATATATATATATATATATATATATATATATATATATATATATATATATATGAGACAGAACACATACAGGGGCAATTTTTTTGCACCAATATCTTGAATTTTAAGGCACACAGTAACTGCATTTGTGGAGTATATTTGTCAACAGTCAACCTTATAAAATCTAGGATGATGTAAAGGTCTGGGGGCGGGGCCAGCATGTTAACTGCGTTAAAATATTTTAAGCGCATTATTTTTTCATAACTAATTAATTAACGCGTTAAACTGACAATGTAAATGTATTTGTAGTATACATAGCATGTACTTTGAATACATTTTAGTACATTTATTTTTCACTAGGCTAGTATAAGCTTTTAATTTCAGTTTTAATTTTAAGTTTGGTTTAAGGTTTAGTAACTTTGTGCTTATTTTAAAATACGTTTATTTCAGTGTTTCTTGTATTTTTGTGCTAGTCAGTTGGCAAAGGAACACGTTTTTCACCTGCTATTCATATTTTATTTCAGCTTTATTTCAGTTCACCAATTTTTTTTTTTTTTTTTTTTACAGTTTTAGTTTTAGTCACTAATAGCAACTCTCATAGGTTTTCCATAATAATCCAACAGTGTGATCTTTGCTACTAAGAAGTTCATGGGTCACCTGCAGAATTATTTTTTTGCTGGATCCTTTTACTCCATTTGACTGTCAATTTTTCCAGCCTGTATGAAAGGATCTGCATGGCGCATGTGGCATTGATACAAGATGCAGTGAAGCACGAGGCATTATGATGAACTGTGTTCGGTGATGGAATTTTGTTTGGAATATGTTGATAAATTATTCTCCCTGTCTGAGATCAATAAAACACACTTCGGGTCACTTAAGACCTGTCAGTGCATGCGGCACATACAAATGATTCATTAGACTATGTTAATTAATCCTGCGGCTCTCTAGTGGCTTGTTTCGGTGAAGTGATTTTCCTCTCTTCAACGCGAGAAGAAATTTAAATCAACCTGATCTCTGTCTTGCATAGCGTTCCGTCGTCTTGTTTTAAGTACATTTAATTGTCGTTTTGACTAAAAGGCAAGTTGTAGTGTTAAATTTCCCGGAAATGTCAATCAATCTTGTGCTCTTCTTTATTCCCGGGTGCTTTGTGAGGTCTTTCCTGCTTAAAGTTGTGTAAAAACCATCAAATCCTAATAAACTGCTGGGAAGGGAGCTTTAATTATGTATGAATTTTTAAGCATCCACAGTCCACTGTGACAATACCGGTGACACAGTGACTTGAGCATTAATTATCCTGAAGGACATCTTGCTAATTTGCTTAATTATTTTAGATTATTAATTAATAAGATGAATATTGCCCACTGGGATGACTTAATAGTAATTTGAGCAGGAAGAAACCCTATTTTGCAGCAAGCAACCCTTGTAGGGATACATGCACATGTGATATTTAAGACTTCTGCAATAAATAAGAGAATTGGTTAACCAAGATTCAACACAGATATATAAAAAGAAACAGTCTGTTCAGTCTCCAGTCTAACCAGCAGGTTTCTTTTCACCTTGAAATATCAAGTCTGTCAACAACAGAGATGGTGTGAGCTTTGGTGTGGCCAAAAGGAGAAGCTGAGCTTCTCCTTGCTGTTGGGCACACACTGGCAGTAGGACCTTGAATTTAGCTTGTTTACCCATTCAGAGGAGGAAACCATCTCACAGAGGTGCCAGTCTGTGCCAAGGTGAGTTGCAATGCCAGCTGGAGCAGATGCCAGTGAGTCAGACAGCCAGACAGACAGAATCCGATGCCATCTGTTTAACGCCAGAATACAGTCACACACTTTGCCTAAACCGAAACACGCTGCTCATTAGATAAGGGTCTTCTCATCGCTACTGCCCACCAGCTAATCGTGCTAAACATATGAGTCAGTTTAAATCTAAATTGTGTGATTCTGCTACTTACGTGATATTTATGAAACCATTCTGGCTGTGCGTTTGTGTGTTAATGTTTTTGGACTGGTTATATGTCAGTAACTGTGTACGGATCTACAGCTGAGGTCATAAGTTTACATACACCTTGCAGAATCTGCAAAATGTTCATTATTTTACCAAAATAAGAGGGATCATACAAAATGTGTTTTTTTTTTTATTTAGTACTGACCTGAATAAGACATTTCACATAAAAGACATTTACAGTCCACAAGAGAAAACAATAGTTAAATTTATAAAAATTACCCTTCAAAAGTTTACATATGCTTGATTCTTACTGTGTTGTTACCTGAATGATCCACAGCTGTTTTTTTGTTGTTGTTGTTTTTTAGTGACAGTTGTTCATGAGTTCCTTGTTTGTCCTGCTCGCTGTTCTTCAGAAAAATTGCCACAAATTCTTTGGTTTTTATTGCAATCAGATATACTTAAGTATATATTTAGTTGGACTCCTAGATCCATATAATTCAAGTGCAGTAATTCAGTAATTCTGTTGTTCCTCTCAGCGCGTTTTCTTCCAGAAACAAACAGTAGCCGAGATGAACTTGATGAATTGTCAAGCTTTGTTTACGGTGATGTGGGCGTTTACATGCCGCGCGCAGCACGTGGCAGTTTATCATATCAAAAAGCGAAAGTAGCTCGTGGGCATGATCGCATTAAAAATAATTAGCTCTGATGGCAAAACTGTACATGGTTTCATACGGATTACTTTAGCACAGAATATTTGCTTTCGATAAGACTTTATTTAAAAGTAGAGATAGCTTTTTTAGATATATCACTCCTGTCTGTGTGCTGAGTATTCACTGAGTTTAGGTTCATTTTAGTGGCGCATTTCTAAAAGCAGTTTGCGGAGACAGTGAAGACTGAGAAAGCACCCATTTCTTTATTTTAAAGCAGCACACAGTTCAGTTGTTATTGTGAGTGTGCACAAATATAAGTATACACTTAATGGTTTCGAATGATGTATAACACTTATTTGTGTGACCAAAATCAATAGAGTATTTTTAGTCACTTTCGCACTGATCTTAAAAAAAAAGTGGCAAACTCGGCATGACCGTCGACCCCAGGGAGTTAAGTACAAAACTGGTTCTGCCGATTTAGGAGACTTTAAATATACCAGTTTAGTACTAAAAGTCCTGATTGCAGAGTATTTTTATTAAGTACATAATATGTTAATGTATTTTAAATACATTTTAGTATATTTATTTTTCACTAAGGTTATATAAGCTTTTATTTTCAGTTTTCATTTTAAATTTGGTTTAAGGTTTAGTAACTTTGTGCTTTTGTATTTTAAAATGTTTCCTTAGCTTTTTTTTTTTTCAGTGTTTCTTGTATGTTTGTCCTAGTTAGTTACCAAAGCTACATTTCTCAAGCTTTTCATCTAATATTCATATTTTATTTCAGCTTTATTTCATTCACCAAAAAATGTTTTTTAATAGTTGGGTCACCTGCAAAATAAATTTTTTGCTGGACTCTTGCTGGACAAAATTTTTGCAGAAAAATCCTTCAGGTTCCACAAATTCTTTGGGTTTTGTGTGTGAATAGATGGATCTCAAAATCATACAGTAATTGTTGGAAAGGGTTCAAATACACAAAAATGCTGAAAAACCAAAGAATTTGTGGCACCTGAAGGATTTTTTCTGAAGAACAGCAGGCGGTTTAACCGTTCAGGACAAACAAGGGAGTCATGAACAACTATCAAAAAAAAAAAAAAAAAAAAAAAAAAACAGCTGTGAATCATTCAGGTAACAACACAGTATGCAGAATCAAGTGTATGTAAACTTTTGAACGGGTCATTTTTATAAATTCAACTATTATTTTCTCTTGTGGGCTATATGTAAACATCTATGTGAAATATCTTATTCAGGTCAGTACTAAATTAAAAAATAATAAAAAAAATAACATTTTGCAGATTCTACAAGGTGTATGTAAACATTTGACCTCAACTGGATATGGATAGACAGAAAAAATGATCTATAGGCACTGTAGGGTTGAGGCTAATGGACTGACGAGAACCGAGAAATACAGCGGTGATTCTGCAAAGAGACAAATTTGTCATGATTCAGTCAGCCTTTCAGAAGGGCTGCTGAACTTTTCCATTTCCATCACGAGTTTTTTTTTTTGAATCATGGAGGGTTTTGTGGAACAGATAACCCTCTCTCTCTTTCCCACCATCTGTGTGAGAGCTTTCTGGGGCCTGGAGTACAGCTGAGGTTTTATTCCTGCTGGCACAAAGCGTTTTATTCTCACCACAGCATGAAGGTGGTGCGCTTTGACAATTAAATCCTACATTAGCCACCATCCCCTCCATCTGCCCCCCCCCCAGCTTTTTTTTCCAAAGTCTGTACAGTACCTTTCGCTCCTTTTCTTTGCTTTAATCTATATCTGTGCCTTGACGTTTGCCTTCTGTGTGAATGGGAGAGAGAAGAAAGAAATTGAGAACCATTATCCAAGCAAAGAACTAGGGACAGTGAGTTTCATTCAGTAATCATTTTATTACTCGCTTACTTGTGTGTACAAAAAAAATGCTCAAGCTTTTCTGCCAAAACGGGTGCGTACACATAGTATTATTCTTACCGTCGCTCTAATGTTAATTAATCTGGTTTATTCTGAGTGAGGAAGTGCATACTTGTGATTAGTAATTAGCATAAAACAAGCCAAAGGGCTTTCCACACACACAGTCAGTAAGATTTAAAAAAAAAAAAAAAAAAAATTATAATGAAAATAAAAATACTTTTTTCTCAGAAAAAGGATTACATTAAAGGATTAGTTCACTACAAGAAAAAAAATTCTTGATAATTTACTCACCCCCATTTCATCAAAAGACGTTCATGTCTTTCTTTCTTCAGTCGCAAAAGAAATTAAGGTTTTTGAGGAAAACATTCCAGGTTTTTTCTCCACATAGTGGACTTCAAAGGGAGCCAGCGGGTTGAAGGTCCAAATTGCAGTTTCAATGCAGCTTCAAAGGGCTCTACACAATCCCAGGTGAGAAATAAGGGTCTTAACGAGTGAAATGATTGGTCATTTTCTAAAAAGAGAGAAAAAATTACTTTTTAACCACAAATGCTCAGCATGCACTAGCTTGACTTCACGCATTACGTAATCACATTGAAAAGGCCAACGCATATGTGGAAGTACCGACCCAGTGTTACAAAGTCAAAGTCAAACACCTTTTACAAGAAAAGGTAAAACAACGATGTTGGACAAGAGTTTTTTGCCCTACCCTACCTTTTTGAACCGAAGTACATAGACGAAGAACTAACCACGCGTGACCTTTTCAACATTATTATGAATGCGTAATAATAATGGGAAGGGTTCAATTTCGTTAGCAGAGCTAGTGCAATATGAGCATTTGTGGTTAAAGTACATAATTTAATTTTTTTTTTTTTCTTTGGAAAATGACCAATCGTTTCACTAGACAAGACTCTTCATGTAGAGCTTCTTTGAAGCTGCACTGAAACTGCAATTTGGACTTTCAGCCTGTTGACCACCATTGAAGTCCACAATATGGAGAAAAATCCTGGAATGTTTTCCTCAAAAACCTTAATTTCTTTCTGAAGAAAGAAAGACATGAACTTTTTGGATGATATTGGGGTGAGTAAATTATTGTTTGAACATTAATGTGTGTTGGAAGTGTATGTACACATCTACCCTATAATGATAAAAATCCATGCAGTGGTTTTTAATTAATCTGTAAAAATAATATTCCCTTTTTCAAACCGAGCCATTCTCAGATGCCTGTCGTTGTGGTGTCACACCGACAGAGGCAGCTCCCACGATAGTTGATTGACAGGAGCGTCTTACCTAAGATCAGTTGTAACAGTCCAACCTCCATGTTTTGATGCCGGAGCAGGGATGTAAGTTAGACAAGAATTGAGCGATTGAGGTTGCTGGATGTAATAATGAACGCAGTGGTCGTCATTTACTCCTGACATCTGAGCTGCTGAAGATGCAGTGCATTACATTTGTTAGGGAAGGGAATGCGCCTCCAGATCTATCTATATCTGTCTATGTTCGTGCGAATCATTCGTGATCCAGCTTCACTTACAGCAGAAGTGAGTATAAGGGTTTTTTTTAGGAATCTTTGCGATTGCCTTTCCTAATAATGTGCTAGTTAGCAAGTTTAGAGGCTAAACACGGCTAAAGTAAACATGCTCGTCACTCCACAGAGAGAAGAGAGGGGCGGGGCGAGCAGAGCTCATTTGCATTTAAAGCAGCCTCGACCAGAATGGGATGATTTTTGCAGAGCTGATTTTGGCATGGTAAAAAGGGTGTTGTTTTACACTACCATTGAGAATTTTTAACCAAAGTATATTATAGACTTTTCATTAAGACCCTAAAGAATCATATCAACTTGTGGAAAATGGGCATCTGATGACCCCTTTAAAATGTATTTAAAATCTAATCATAGATCATTTAAATAACAAACCATGTTTTGAATAAATGTGGCTCTAAATTCTATTCTGAATTTAGAATAAATTTAAGTGCATGCTTATTTATGAATCATTATTTCAGCATAAAAATGTTAGCAAATACATAAACACGGTTGGTGAACGAAACCTGTTGTGTGTGCTCTTAATGATAGAATGTGGAAAACTCTCAAGGACGTGTGTGTGCCGATACCTTTCCCACCGCTGTAGTGTCAGTGTAATGAGGCATGACATGAAGCGGCATGACAATACAGCAAGCCACATCCACTCCATATCTATATTCAGTATCCTCCTCAGTCCTTAAGTGCACACACAAAGACATACGCACTACATGAGACAACGGCCGAGATATTACACTCTGGCTTCTCCCTGCTCTAATGGTCATGTTCAGGCAAGAGAGACTGAAGTGACTGTTTGATGGCCATATCCTGTGCACAGCAGCATCCAGGAGAAGTAAACACCACTCTGCCTGGCGCACTCTATGTTTGGGCACGCAAGATAAAATGTTTCAGTCCAATGCAGAGGCAATACCTGATATGTTCCAGTCCAATATTGTTGAACACAATTTACCGCCTCATTGTCCCGGTGCATGCAGACCTAGTTTGGTTGTTTTTTTCTGGCAAGGTGACACTACATATGTTTGCCGGCTGATATGAACAGCTACAGATGCAACTGCAGCCCTTTGTCTCGTAAGTGCTATCAAATGAGTGCATTTTGGCTTGCATACTTTGTTTTCTCTCATTTATGTTATGTGTGCAAAAACAGTGCACACTTATGCCAGATATATTTTATGTGCTTTATTAGGCTGTTGATGGCAGACACTAATTTAAAGTGACTTACAAATGAGAATAATACAAGGATATGCTGTTAATCAAGGACAAATTAACCGCTATCTGATTGTTAGCTACAAAAGAGCAAAAGAGAAAAAGAACAAGACAAATGAAGATTTACATCAGCAGACAGCAGCTTTAATCACAGACAATACAATGAATGAGGATGCGATCTAAGGGAAATTCACTAAAAATGTAGGTTTATCTCAAGAACAAGCAGTTGTGTCTTTCTATATGAAAACAACAACAACAAAAAAATAGATTTTTTTGGGATATAGATATGAATTGCTTTGTATTTCCCATCGATGTCCCTTTAAACAGTGCAGCTGTGAGAGATATTACTGTTGGCAGTATTTTCACTAGTCTAAATGGAAAGTGCTTAGTTTAAATCAGCTTCCCTGTGAGGTACATGGATGGAATGTTTATAATGGATTGGCTGCTCAATAAGGAATAGCAGTAAAATGTTTGCATTGGATTACCTGCTGATGGAGGTATGCAGGTAGATGTTTTTTTTATTAAGCAGACTCTCTAAAAATCAAAGCAGATGTGAAAGAACAAAGCAGCAGTGAAGGGTTCAATTTCTTTAAAGTATTACAAAGTGTACTAATATTGAGTCCCCTACAACAGGTTTAAATGCATTTAAGTTCAGAAAACATTGCGGTTTTCTCCAAATATATATTTAGAGTCATTTTTTCAATGATTTCGAAACAATTTGTTCGATTAGTTCAGAGCATAAACCCCTCCCTTCCATAAGCCTACTCTGCTCTGATTGATCAGCTAGCCAAGCTTGTTGTGACTGGCACTAAGAGATGAGTACTTGAGCGAGTTAGGGAGTGCTACCATCTTTGTTGCCAATCCACGGTTGTTTTTAATGTCCATGGTTGAAGCAACCCTAATAACGTTATATTTAATATGCAAATTCACCAGGAAAACTCTACCAAAAACGTGTAATTTACACCTCGGAATGCGTTTTTTAATGGGGAACCCCCCCTCGAAATATGGGCGGGTTTTGTTGTATAAACCTGGCAACCCTGGCTACCATTGACGAAGCATGCACCAAAACAATAATATAGTGCTCAAATCCGTTCTTAAAATTATGACATAAAAACATTTTGACAAACACTTATGCAAGCGAATTGAGCCCACAGCTAAAGTTCAGCTGCAAAACAAAACAAAAAAAAGTAAACATTTAACAAAATATGTTAGCTGAGTGCTAACAAGACTGATGAAACAACACAGTTTGTAAACCAAAATATATTTATGTTCTTTATTATTACACAAAGTAATTAGAACAACGACAGTCTACATGAATCAACACATTCTTAGGAAATAGTGGGTTCACAGTGAATTGTGCGGACTATTTTAGTTGTATCGTGGTTTACCTGGAAACGCACACAAAACGTATTAATCGTACTTAAGGGTTGTGGTTCAGAGACGCTTGTTGGTCAAAATAAGGAAGATTAGAAGCCATCAATGATAAAAGCCAAGATTAGAAAAGCAGTTCTAGGTAAAATGATGAGCACACAACAAAAGGTTTGAATTGTTTTGCTGTGGTATAGTGAAAAATTAATTTGAACCACTGATTCTTCACATCATGAAAAGAAAACACTCGCTTTGAAATGTTAAGTTGTACTAAGTGACAACTTAGATATTTGAGTTGACTTAAAAAATTTGGTTTGTTAAACTTAAAAGCTGGGTAAGTAACCCAGCTGCCTTAAAATTGTAAGTCGAATCAACTCAAATATCTAAGTTGTCACTTGAGTTGACTGAACTTAAAATTTTAAGGCAGCCAGGTAACAAATTATTTTAAGTTGACTCAACAAATAGTTTTTTACAGTCTAACGGAAGTGTTTGTGGGCAGGCCAGAGTGTTCGTATCTTGCGGACATGCAGGGACTACACTGTAAAAAACAATTTGTTGAGTCAACTTAAAATAATTTGTAACCTGGCTGCCTTAAAATTTTAAGTTCAGTCAGCTCAAAAAAATGTATTCAACTTGAAATGTTAAATTATACTAAGTGACAACGTAGATATTTGAGTTGAATCAACTTAAAATTTTAAGGCAGCTGGGTTACTTACCCATCTGTCAAGTTTAGCAAACACAAATATCTAAGTTATTACTTAGTACAACTTAATATTTCAAGTTGACTAAACTTATTTTAGTTGACTGAACTTAAAATTTTAAGGCAGCAAGGTAACAAATTATTTTAAGCTGACTCAACAAATTGTGTTTTTTATTTTTTACAGTGTGTGCAAATATGTTACCTAGTGATGTATATCAGTAACAGGCAGAACATTTGAAAATATAATGACTTGTTAAAGCAATTCAGAGTCGGCACTTTCAAAGAGACAATATCTTTATTTATCATCAACTTCGCAGACTGTTTTCATTGAAGGATGGCTGTTACAAACTGCAAATAATATATTTTTCGAAAACCCATGTGACCTGCTCTGTAAAACACTGCTTGAAGCTACAAACTCCCATTCACTTTTGAATGCATTTGATTAAATATTATATTCATTTCTACAGATTCTACAGCACTACCCAAATTAATCGGGATCTCACACAATTTATACAGTTTTTTTATATCACGTCCTTCTCCTCAGACCTTATATTTTAACTGATTTCATTATACCAGAAAATGGTTCCACCAGAAAGGATTTTAACTATAGTCTTAATGGTTTATATTAGAGTTATTTGGACTAAATTGCAGGCTAATCATAAAACATTGTGGAGAAAGTTAAAGCAGGGAGGCATAAAAGAAGCTATTTATTTTCTGCTGAATGATTGTGTGTTGATTTATGACCAGTTGATGTGGCTCCTGCTCCTTGGGGTTGTGCATTATTTAGAAATACATCAAATGAAAAAGATTTGCTAGTTCATTATTAGAAGAAATGCTCTATGTAAAACTGATTTCCCCCCCAAGAGGAATACAGAGGTCACCTTGTTGTCATTATGTAAAAATGCAGAACCTGTAATTTTGAAAATGTCAAACGAGTGGAAAATTACAACTGAGAATTGCTAAAACTCCAAAGATCTTTATAATTTAACACTCTTGAATTCTGAATAATGTGAGGTTTTGGAGTTGGTGTTTTCAGATCCCTAAGACCTGATGGTGGCAGATCCAAGTTCTCAAGACAGACAGAATCTTATTGTTTGGATTACTGTAGTGCCTCCCCATTGACTCTAGTTGTCTTTTCTTTAGTTTGGGCTTATTGCGACATCTCTGAAATCGATTTCCTCTGCGTCTCCCCACCACTGGTTTGTGTTCACGTGGTCCGCCAGGTGTAAAGCCAAAGACTTGCACAAACCCACACGTGTGTACGCATTCACACAAAATCAATATATTTCATTTCAGAGCTCTCTCTTATCTGTTCCTCTGTGCTTGGATTGGTAAAGCAGATTGACCTACACTTTTTCACTAAAATAATACTGTGGCAAAATATGAAAGTCCCTTATCGTGTATCGTAAAGATTGTCTGTTGGTTTCCTGTAAAATTAATACTTGACATGAAGGGTGAGTAACATTTGAGTGATTTTTTACTTGAATAAATGAACGCAGTGGTTTGGAAAGAAATAAATGTCTGTATTGTCTAAATCTATTATGCAAGTGTAATCCATGGTGGTGGTGGTGGTGATATTAAAATATTAATTAAAGTAATTATTGATTTTTTCCACTTATGAACCGATTTTTTCAGTTAAAAGAAGCATTTGAGGTTTGATTGCAAATTTAATCTTCAGCAACATGAAAAGGTCAGAGCTGTGTTGTGTTTTGTGCTTTAACGCTGATCTCCGAGGCTTTTCATAATGTTTCTTTTTTCATTAAGAGCTTTGATGCCTTTGCTCTACAAACCGCCCACTTTTTATCCCACATAATAAGATTTTGGTGTCCATTTAAAATCAATGGCAGCGACTGGGAGGAGCTGTGGCGTAAGCCGCTAACAGCAGCTAATGTGGCAAGGAGGATTCATCACGTTGTGACAGATTCTATTAAACCACTCTAAAAAGGTCAATCAGTTCAGAAACGTGTTTATAGATATTTTCTCCCAGCCATTCTCGTATGCTGATCTATCTCTGTCTGGCTCTAAAGTTGTTTGGCCACTCTTTAGGTGTGGTCCAACATGTCTTTGTGTTTCCACAGAGCTGGAGGTGACCATGGAAAATATTGATTATGTTGAGCTAAAGCTGCTAAAGGCTTAATCAGATCATCTTCCTGTTGTGAGGAATCTTTTCACTTGCTTTGGCTAAAAGATATTTCTTTAATCTCTTCCTCACTTTTTTATATTCAAAGGACAACATTTTTTTTTTTTTTAATGCTAAATGAAGACTTGTAACGATGTAAACTCACAAGCCAGATGCAACTTTCATACCTCCACTTTCAAACAAGGGTCGATAGCTCAAAGTTAATTGACCTCCCTCTTGAACTTTAGAAATGACACAAAATGTCAGCTGTACCTTTAAAATGCAAAATAATAATGATTATAATTTAAAAATCAATACCTGCCGTCTGTGTATTGACTCTGTATCGGGATGAAAGAGCGTCACGGTGTTGTACTATATTGATTAGCTTCTCCCACTTTAGCTCAGGGCATTCAAATACCATCACATTGGGAAATAAAGAAACAAGAAAGCTGCTAGACAGCATTTTGCAATTTTGAGCTTTGTTTTAAATAGATTCTTTGCATACTTTGCATTTTCAGATGAATATAAACCAGTTTGGGAGATGCTGATATCTGTAAGATCTGGGATGTGTAGTTGGCCTATTTTGCAGGTTTCAAGTTTTATGATAGATTGAGAACATTTGTGAAACAGCTTATGTAATACAAACTTAAAGGGTTTATTTGAGTTTTGTTTTGTACCTCCTATAACGCATATGACCTGATTAATTTAGTTAAGTATAGTCTATATCAGGGGTGGCAAACGTCGGTCCTGGAGAGCCGCAGCCCTGCATAGTTTTGCTTCAACCCTAATCAAACGCATTGAACAGGCTAATCTAGGTCTGAAGGGTTACTAGAAAGCAACAGGCAGGTGAGTTTTAATTAGGGTTGGAGCTGAACTCTGCAGGGCTGCGACTCTCCAGGACCGGCATTCGCCACCCCTGGTCTATATAAAGGAACTTCACAGTTCACAAACTTTGTCTGCATGTCAAAGAAAGTACCATCTCCTTTTTTAATAGCTTAATTCAAGGCTTAAGAATTTAATTTAACTTTCAATAAGTGATATTTACAGTGTGTTGCTTGGTCCTCTCCGTTTTGTGTGTCTCACTAATGAGAAGCTATTGTACTTGTCTCCGTCTCTCTCTTTCCTCCTCTCTCTTTCCGTACGCTAAATGAACACATAAAAACTAAGCCTATTGTTTAGTACATGGATGAAACACCTGGCCCTTCATCCTTGAGTTGAGAAGGTGAATCACTTGTAAATTAAGTTTTCCTGTCTTCGTCCTCTGGGATGTTGAGGGGGGGAGTTCAAAAAGCATTGTATTATTCCCTTCTTCTCTGAATAAAACATACATAGAGCATTGTTGAATTATAGATTTAGAGAATTTTTGTGTTGCACTATTTTTTCATCCTTATTCTCCTGTGTAAATTTTTAAGCACAAAGGTGATGATATTATGGATGTTGTGGCAGAAATATCTGAAGGAATGTCAAAATTGGCCATCCACATATGTAGGTCATTCAGACACAATTCATCATCCAATGTTATATTAATAAGTGGGCACTGTAAAAAACAGTTTGTTGAATCAACTTAAAATAATTTGTTACCTGGCTGCCTTAAAAGTTTAAGTTCTGTCGGTGCCGATAGCCTTGTGGGAAGTGTGCCGACATGTGGTGCAATTGCACCTCGGGTGTCCCGAGTTCGAATCCCACCTCGTGGACCCTTCCCGATCCCACCCTCTCTCTCACTTCCTGTCATATCTACACTGTCCTATTGAAGAAAAATTAAATAAATAAATAAGTTCGGTCAACTCAAAAAAGTTTAGTCAACTTTAAATGTTAAGTTGTACTAAGTGACAACTTAGATATTTGAGTTGATTCAACTTAAGCTTTTAAGGCAGCTGGGTTACTTACCCAGCTTTTAAAGGAGAAGTTCACTTCCAGAACAAAAAATTAGATAATGTACCCACCCCCTTGTCATCCAAGATATTCATGTCTTTCTTTCTTCAGTCATACATAAATTATGTTTTGTGAGGAAGATATTTCAGGATTTTTCTTAGTGAACTTCAATGGCTTAGTGGACTTCAACTCCCCGAGTTTGAACTTCCAAAATGCAGTTCAAATGCAGCTTCAAACGATCCCAATTGCAGTTGTAAATGATCCCAGCCAAGGAAGAAGGGTTTTATCTAGCGAAACGATTACATATATATAAGTAGCGATTACATGTATATACTTTTTAATGTCAAACGCTCTTCTTGTCTTGCTCTGCCTGAACTCCGTTTTTTCTGGTTCAAAAAACTCCCATCTCATGTTCTAAGGTTAAAAAGTATTTAAATTGTATTTTTTAAAATGTAAATAACCTATGGTTCCTCTAAATGAAACCCTTCTTTCTCAGCTGCGATCATTTACAACCATATTTGGGATCATTTGAAGCCGCATTTAAACTGCATTTTGGAAGTTCAAACTTGGGACACCATAGAAGTCCATTATATGGAGAAAAATCCTGATGTTTTCCTCAAAAAACATAATTTCTTTACGACTGTCACGCTCAGACGAAGCACACGAACAACGACGTAAATAAACGAAAGGTATTTAATAAATCCAACAGGGAACACAGGAGACACAGGAACACAGGGTAGTAACATTAACGTCCAACAAAGCAAGAGGGGAAACACACGCTATATATACACACAGACTGATTACAGACACAGGTGTTGACAATGAGGGAGAAACCAAAATACACAGAACTGCAGGGGAGATGATGGAAGAAACCAACTAGAAAGTCCAGGGGTGTGACGTTACCTCCCCCTCCCGGAAGGCGCATCCTCGCGCCAACAAACAGGGACAACAAGATGTACAAAGTCTTAGGAGGGGGCTTCGGTGGAGGACGGACTCCCGGGAGGAGGGCAAAAGATGGAGTCCAGGGTGATGACGGGATATTCCATGGACGTGATGATGGAGGGAGGAGCCAAGGAGGTGACAGGAGGGGGCTGGAGCAGGAGGAGCCAGGTGAGACCCAGACCGCAGCCATGATGGAGCCCCACGGTGGAGCCGCTGGAGGGAGGAGCCATGGTGGAGGAAAGGCTAACGACTCCGACGGAGGCGGAGCAGGTGGTGGTAGAGCCCGAGGCGGAGACGGAGAGCCGATGATCCTGGACGACCCCGAGGATCCGGAGGGCCCAGGCGGAGCCCAAGGCTCTGGCGACCGAGGCGGAGGCGAAGATGAGGGATCCTCCAGCCATGACACCGATGGAGACTGGCAGACCTGGAGGCGAAGATGAGGGATCCTCCAGCCATGAACCCACCGCACAGATGGTGGGCTGAGGGTGAGCAGATGGGCTGCCAGGAGACAGCGGTGGCGGGACTGAGGCCGCAGAAACAATAGACAGAGGGAGGGTGGGTGGGAAATGCAGGCAGTCAGGTCATTTAGATGGTGGAAGGAGAGCGGGCATGTCTTCATATATATCTTCAAAGACATTAGTTAAAATTTGTTCCAGAAAAATTTGTCCCAGATCCAGGCGTCGCTCACCCTCAGCGGTGGTGCAGTGGGCGGTGCTGTCCTCAGTGTCCTCGGTGCTGTCCTCAGCACCCTCACGCCCATCAGGAACGTCCACCGTCGCAGGCTCTGTGGCCGGCTCTCGCACCTGGTCAGAAGCAAATTCCTCCAGCTCCGTGGCGATCACTCGCTCTGTCGCTCCGATGGGCGATGGCTCCTGGGTCGCGCTGGTAGTGTGGGATCCGTCTGCGGTGGGCTCGGGCTCGTGCTCTGCGTGTCGGGGTGGTGGTTGGCTGGGTTCTGGGTCAGGAGTGGCACTAGCGAGACTCTCCAAGGAGCAGGCGGGGAACGAGGGTTTGTTTCTCGCCAGTGTCCACTCCACAAATGCGGCGAAATCCGCTCGAGGGCCGTCCTCGGACGACGGCGCTCTGCATGACGCGTTGAGGCTGGCATTATAAAACGCACAGAGCGTGTCGTCCGGGTAGCTGGTGGTGTGAGCTACTACCTGGAACATGATGGTATATCCCTCGAGCGGTAAATCCCCCTGCTTCAGCCGAAGGAGGATGAATTCAGGACGGAGTAGGGAAGCCATGGGGGAAACACAACGGAAATAAAAGACTGTGGAAAAAATGACGAAAAATAAAACGGAGGGGAAAGCACGAAAAAACTGTTTCGGTTGGACGTTCTGTCACGCTCAGACGAAGCACACGAACAACGACGTAAATAAACGAAAGGTATTTAATAAATCCAACAGGGAACACAGGAGACACAGGAACACAGGGTAGTAACATTAACGTCCAACAAAGCAAGAGGGGAAACACACGCTATATATACACACAGACTGATTACAGACACAGGTGTTGACAATGAGGGAGAAACCAAAATACACAGAACTGCAGGGGAGATGATGGGAGAAACCAACTAGAAAGTCCAGGGGTGTGACAACGACTGAAGAAAGAAAGGCATGAACATCTTGGATGACAAGGGGGTGAGTACATTATCTGTAATTTTTTGTTCTGGAAGTGAACTAATCCTTTAAGTTTAACAAACCAAATTTTTTGTTAAGTCAACTCAAATATCTAAGTTGTAACGAAGTACAACTTAACATTTCAACTTATTTTAAGTTGACTGAACTTAAAATTTTAAGGCAGCGGGGTAACAAATTATTTTAAGTTGACTTAACAAATTGTGGGGGGTTTTTTGTTTTGTTTTTTACAGTGTAAGGAAGTATAAGGACTGGCTTTTCCAGAGATTGTTTAGATTTTATGAAAAGATGAAATTTTAAAGAACATGCCAGGAGCTCACTTTAAGCAGTAAGAAACTAACCAGAATTCTAGTAATTCTCTCATTTAATGACCTCTAGGAGAACACATTTTATTCTGATTGCTGCCTGTAATAATTCTGAGAATGGTTGCGCTGTTACATTATAAAAATCATTTCATCATCCTAGCTTATTTTCAATTTCCTCACCATTTTCTTTGCATCTGTGATTTTTGTGTTCTCACTAAATGAATTATTAATATCAAGTTCAACAGCCTCAAAGACAACAGTCAACAAAGATCAAAATCAGTCACATAGTACTAGCTTCTAATTAGGCATTAAAAAGAAATGCGAAAGAAATATATATTTATATCAGCTATGCTGACTTCTTTCACCTTACTGGCAGTAATAGGCATTTGTTTATTTATATATTTTCATAATTAAAAGTAGATGATTGAATAGGCCAGTTCACACAATGTTTAATGATATTCCACTCATTTACATCATACCTCAGTCATGCTGGAAGCTTGTCAGCCGTTAGTCAGAGGTTTATTCATGCTCACAGTCTGTGAGCAAGGGCTTAAAATCCACTTGGCAATGAGCAAACATTCCAGTCACTCTATCACACAGAAAAAAAGGGAGAGATCTTTCTCCCTCTATAAGTTTTCTCATACTTTCCCATTGTTTCATCACACCCTTGATCTTTCATTAACTTTAATGATGCAGACAAGATGAAGGAAATGAGTTTATTCTGGTTTGTATGCTGTCGGCGTGCGTTAGCTCGATGAAAGACAAACAGACTGGCCGCCATCTTCCAAAAATCATTTGGCAACTTCCCCCCTACAAGCTCGGGGAGTGATTTATTTTTCAAGGATCCTTTAATAAAAATGACAAAACAAAACAGCCCAGCAGAGATGAATCAGCACACAGATGAAAGACTGAGAAGGTCAGAACTCATCAGAAAATCATTTAGTCTCATTTCATCATCGCTGGGGAGCAAAGAACCGAACTCAGAGTGGATAATTTGTGCTAATATAATGTCTGCATCGTACAAAGCACTGGTGTCTGCAGGGCCTGGTTAGCATGGCAGCTGTTTTCTTGAAGAGCCTTTAATAAACTGTCGCTGAACCATGTTGAAAACACACATTTGTTTTACTGTACTGTTTAACCAACATTTTGGGGGACATTCTGGCCTGTTTGACAGACAAACACCAAACTAGGACAATAAAAGAGTATTCTAGTCTTTCATGCAGGTCCATTTTTGAACCTTTGAACTGTTTTCAACATTGATAATAAATGTTTCTTGAGCAGCACATCAGCATATTAGAATGATTTTTCTTTAAAAAAATTACCAACCCCAAACTTTTCAGTGGTAGTTTACATAGAACCTTTCATTTCATTATTAACATAGTAACTATTACAGGAGAAGTTCACTTCCAGAACAAAAATTTAATAATTTATTAGATGTTTTTACCCCCTTGTCATCCAAGATGTTCATGTCTTTCTTTCTTCAGTCGTAAAGAATTTTGTTCAGGAATGTTCTCCGTATAGTGGACTTCTATGGTGCCCCAGAGTGTGAACTTCCAAAATGCAGTTTAAGTGCAGATTCAAAGGGCTCTAAATGATCAATCAAATCAATCGGTTGTTTTCTAAAAAACGATTTTGAAGTTGGAGGAGAAAATGAGATGTATTGAACCGGAATCCATAGAGTTCACGCAGAGCTAAACAAGACAAGCATTTCAGGATTAAAATGTATATAAATTGTCATTTTTTAAAAACAAATAACAGATCGTTTCGCTAGATAAAACCCTTCTTCCATTGGCTAGGATGGTTTAGAGCTCTTTGAAGCTGCATTTAAACTGCATTTTGGAAGTTCAACCTCGCGGGCACCATTGAAGTCCACTGTATGGAGAAAACTCATGAAATGTTTGCCTCAAAAAACATAATTTCTGTACGACTGAAGAAAGACATGAACATCTTGGATGACAAGGGGGTGAGTAAATTATCTGTAAATTTTTGTTCTGGAAGTGAACTTCACCTTTAAGGACTACCTGACCAATATCACTAAATATATGTTTTTGTGTGCCTGTGTGTATATTTACAGACATTTACAGGAAACAGTGACACAGACACAGTGGTCCAACACAAACTTCCTCACTCAGTCAGAACTCGTTATATGCGTCTACTGCCCCTTGAGGGAAGTCCCAAAGGAGGAATGGGTTTACGGCTAGAGGTCTATGGCTGCACATACAGTAAGTAATATCTTACATGAACTGATCTTTAGAGATTCTCCATCATATGTTATTATTTTTTTACTGAGCTATTGATATCTTCTATCCCATACCCCTAAACCTCACCATCACACAAAATGTTGTGCTTGTTTAGAGGCAATATATAGTATGTTTATTAGGGCCCGAGCAGCGATGGTGTGAGGACTCTATTGGAATTGTTTTTTTTTTTCTTCTTCTTCTTCTTCTTCTCCAAAATGAATCACATTTTTGAGGGTCTAAAAATACTTGAAAACTCATGAAACTGCACACGCGCCAAAAGTGGGTGTGGCAAAATGGCTCGATAGTGTCACCTAAAAAATTTAAACGAAGTGCCACTCGAGCTATATTTCACATACATACATACATGTAACACACCAATACCTACAAATGTCCCGCGTTACAAAGTCCAAAACCCAACAGAAAGTCTGTTATTTTAAATTTTCTCTGCAAGTTTTGTGCCGTTTTTGCCATTTTCAGGCGTTGTATTTAAACAAACTCCTCCTAGAGATTTAAACAGATCAGCACCAAAATTTGGAGAGTGTAATCTAAAGCCCTTTGTGACGTGCAAATATCTTGAATTTCCGTTGAAGGGCGTGTCCGAACTTGACAAGGGCCTGACAAACTTCGATGTTTCGCCACGAAAGAGGAAGTTGTTATAATTCAGGCATGCGATGTCTGTTCTGCACCAAAATTCACGTTTGATAAGACTCCTGTCCTGAACACATGCCCATATTCAGTTATAGTCATAGCGCCACCGGCTGGCTACAGGAAGTGGCATGTTTTATCCTCTAACAAACTCCTCCTAGAGATTTAATGACATCAATATTATATTTGGTCAGTCTAATCTAAAGGACTTTGCAATGTTAAATTGCGAATGTGTTGAGTTTTCGGCATGTGTGTGGCAGCCTGACAAAGTTCGATGCTTCGCCATGGAAAAAGAAGTTGTTACAACTCAGCCATTCAATGTCCAATCTGCACTAGACTTCACATGTTTGGTAAGAGTCCTGGCCTGAAGACATCTAATGGCCAATATTCAGATATAATCATATCGCCACCTGTTGGTAACAGGATTTGTTTTTTTTAACACTAACTCAAACATACCATGTTTAATCTGCACCAAACTTCATATGTTTGATCAAAGTCCTGGCTTGAAGACATCTACATGCCAATATTCAGTTGTAGTCATAATGCCACCAGCTGGTAGCAGGAAGATTGGCACATATAAATGACTTTGACATATTCCTCCTATATTTACCACTTTAAATGCATATTGCTCACTGTTCGCTGTTTTTCTAAAGCCATCGGCTGGTGGTGAGCCCAGGTGCGAGGGCCTTTTCAATGCTGCTTGCAGCTTTTATTTACAGTGTGTTTTTTTTAAATAAATGTTATTTACTGTTCTTCCCACAAAGCAGGTAAAGCATGATACCCACACCTTCAAGAAGCATATCAAAAGTACCATTTCATTGTCCATCAGTTTCTGTTAGCATCTTTCCTACCATATTTAAGATCTGAAGAAGTCAGCTGCCTTCAAACATTCAGCACAGCTTCATTCTCAAATCAAGAGGAAGTATCAGAGCACACAGATCCTGGAAGGTCAGAGAAAGTGCACAGAGTGGAGGGTCTTCTCTCATTCTCTTTGATCTCCTTTTGCTGTCCTCCTCAGAATCTGACGTGGCTGACTTCGATGGTCGCAGTGCCTTACTCTACCGGTTCAACCAGAAGTCCACCAGCACAGTAAAAGACGTGATTTCCCTGAGATTCCGGAGCCATCAAGCAGAAGGGGTTCTGGTTCATGGGGAGGGACAAAGAGGAGATTTTCTCACTCTGGAGCTTCAGAAAGGAAGACTCATTTTGCATCTTAATTTGGGTGAGAGAATATAGGGTGGGACACAAGTGTGCGCAAGTGTCTTGATGGATCAGAGAGTGAAATGAGAGATTAAAGAAAAGTACCTCAGACGTAGCGAGTTTAGATGCCTGGCTGAATTCTTTGCTTTTAAGTTCCAAAGTCTAGGTTTCTATTCTCTCTTTTGCTGTCCCCGTACAGATGATGCCAAGCCTCAGTCTACTGGTCGTTCATCTTCTGTCATGCTAGGAAGTCTGCTGGACGACCACCACTGGCACTCTGTTCAAATTGAGCGCTTTAACAAACATGTCAACTTCACCGTGGATGGACACACACAGCACTTCCGCAGCATGGGACAAGAGGACACACTGGAGATAGACTATGAGGTGAGATCTGAGTGTAAATTATTGTAAATCGGAATATAATACAGGTAATTTGTTTATACAACACTGAAAATATGATGACAGGCTATCCCTAATACATAACAGACTCTGACACAACTAAATATTTGAAAAGAACTTTTTGTCATAACAGAACAAAACAATAAGAAGAAAAGAATAAGATATATTACTGTGACATGCATAAAGATATCTCGCACCCTTGTTATCTGAAACCATGTTTCAAAACATTTTATTCAATCACTGTCACTGCAGACTTATGAAAGCTTGAAACAAAGTACTACAGAGAACAAAGTCAGTAATTTCAGGAATTTTAGCACAGCCAAACAAACAGACCCTTTGAAATGAAATACCACTAAAAAGTTTGGGGTCATTGAGATTTCTTTTTTGATGCTTTTGAAAGTCACTTATGCTCAAAAATACAGTAATATTGTGAAATATTATTACAATTTGAAATTACTGTTTCCGTTTTAGTATATTAAAAAGTAATTATTCCTGTGATGTTACTTTCAGTCTTCAGTCTTCCTTTAGAAAGCATTCTAATAAACTCATTTGTTGCTCAATAAACATTTATGATTTTGGACTACAAAACCAATTATAAGTAGCATGGGTATATTTGTTGCAATAGCCAACAATACATTGTATGGGTCAAAATTACATATTTATCTTTTATGCCAAAAATCATTAGGATATTAAGTAAAGAGATATTTGTCAAATTCCTACCGCAAATATATCAAAACATAATTTGTGACTAGTAATATGCATTGCTAAGAACTTAATTTGGACAGCTTTAAAGGTGATTTTCTTTCTTTTTTTGTGCACCTTCAGATTCCAGATTTTCAAAAAGTTGTATCTCGGCCAAATATTGTCCTAACAAACCATACATCTATGGAAAGTTTATTTATTCAGCTTTCAGATGATTAATCTGAAAAAAAAAAAAAGAAAAAAAATGTATCCTTATGACTGATTTTGTGGTCCAGGTTCACTTTTTTATTACTATTAATAAAGCGTTCCTACGCGGTTTGGAAAAGTAATTAAAAGTTTATTTTGCTTTAAGTAATTTCCAAGTCTGGAAAAGTATGGAAAAAAGAAAGCAGAGTATATTTGCATCTCCAGACTTTTGCACCCTATTTAGTTTTTTTTATATATATATATATAATAGAAAACTAAGAATTTACTGAAAATAAATGTATCATACAAGTAGTTTGTTTTCATGCCATCTGTTTAGTGATTATTTACTGATTGTCAAACACGACTTAATAAATTCAAGATGAATTGTAGGACCTTTGCATAAAAAAAAAAATACAGACTTTTATGTGCACACAAGAAACTATTAAACTTAATGCACACTGAGCCACCTGTTGTGCCATCAGCCTATTTCGCGGTGTGGTTTCTTGGCCACCACAGAGTATGTGTTAAAGAGACTAAAAGCTTAGAAATATGACATACTACCCTAGCGAACGCCAAAATTTGAACACTTTTTACAGTATCGGTCTTTTTTTATAGACCCTTGAATTTGGCAAACAGGACAATGCACACAGCCATATTATACCCTCAGCCGTTTTTGTGTCATGGTTTCTCTGCTGCCACAGAGGTTAAATTGGATTTAGGCCTTGATATTAGAGGTAAGGAAAGCCAAATTTTGAGCAAGTAGAATTCTATTAATTCATGTGCCTCCATGCTCTTGTTTTATTCATAGTAAGATGGCAGTGATGCACAAAGGCAATAGTTTATATGAAACTTGGAATTGTAATGCAGAAGCATGCAAAGACTTTCTCGAGGGCACAAAAAAGTTTCTTGTGTGCATGTAAAAGTCTGTATTTTTTATTGTTATTTTTTATTAGACCTGAGAAAATAAAAATAAGTACAGATGACTGAACTGTATACCAAATATAAAGCCGAAAATAATGCTGTATGAACCATTTGTGTTAAATACGCTCTAAATATCTACTGAGATATTTGGAAATTTGAATTTGGAAAAGTATGAAATTTTCAAATGGAAAACAGCTGGGCTAATTAATATATTTGTGGAAAACAATGCCCTTTTTTTAGGATTCTGTAATGAATAGAAGCTTCAGTGGAACAGTGTTTATTTGAAATAGAAAATAAGAATTTTTTGTGGGCATTATACATATTTATACTGTCACTTTTGATCAATTAAAACCACTATTATTTCTTTAAAAACACAATTTTGGGTAGTGTAGATACTTGGATCACTATCAGTCCAAAGACTTAAGTGTTTTTCTCATTTTCTGTAATTTTTCTGTCATTTTCACCTTCAGTTCTTCAACCTTCCATCCCTCCATTTATTCTTTTGTGTGTATAAGTGATTATTTCAAACATGAGAGCACACATCCCCTGTTTTTGTATTTTTTACTCATTCACGCTTAAATGATTAATGGGTTCAATACTGAATGAAAATTGATACCATTTATTATAGATTAACCTCGTTACAAACAGCTGAAATATTTACAACTTCCCTCTCTCTCTCTATTTTTTATTTTCCTTGTTTTTTTTTTTAAGAGCTTCCAATCTTGACAAGGGCAGCAGGGTATATAATTTTCTCATGGAGATTGTGAGTGCCTACTTGATACTTTGTACCATTACTATCAAGGTGCAGCACTCAAAATAACAAGCAAAAGTGCACCTACACCACAATCAAAGCCCAACTAGATATATGCTCTGAAAATACAGCAATCAGCTTACTGATTTTATTAAAAGCTGGGTAAAACAGGCCCACAAAGTAGCCCTAAAAACTATTCCTTGCCGTGAAAACAGTATTGTTACTGATCTCTGGGATATGTGGTTGTTTTGTGTGTTTGTGTGCGTGTGTGTGTTTCTGTGCTTGTGTGTCCTTATTCAAGCTCAGTTTCGGAGGAATCCCTTTGCCTGGTAAGCCTGGGACGTTTCTCCATGAAAATTTCCACGGCTGCATAGAAAACCTCAACTACAATGGCGTCAATGTTATAGACATGGCAAAAAGACGGAAGCCACAGATCTATACAGTGGTAAGCATGAACTTTTACAAGTGCTTTTGTAAGTGGAAATATCGCTTTTTCAGCATGCCCATCAATGGTGAGAATCAAATGGCACCTAGTGAGTGTGAAGGCCATCAAAACTCACTGTGAGTTGCAGTCTTGCTATTTACAAAGTAATGTGAGACCACAAAAGCATAGCTTTGTTGACATTTTTGTATTATGTCTTTATTCACACAACAGGCCTTTATATCTAAAGTAGTGTCACTTGGCAAATTACAGTAGATCTGTGTGTGTTTCTGCAGTTGCGTGAAGTTGTGTGCATCGTACCATAAAAGAGCTCTCTTTCCCTAATTAACAGGCTGTGAAGGCTCTTCTCTTGTCCATTTCTCTCTCGCTCTCTCCGGGTGGTCTAATACACTTATCACAGACAGGAAAAGAAGAGCAGTGTCACATAGTGATCTTCATTTTGTCTTCCCCTCCCTCTTGTCAGAGGCATTTTAAGATAAAGATCTTACCAGCTTTTTGCACTACAGTACATGCTACAATCTACATACTGTAGATTGAGGCGCTCCACACGTTACTCACTGAATAATGTTCATGCAGTGCTATAGCTATTTATTTATACAATAAACTGTTGTGGTACAATATAATTTAAGGCTGCATGATATTATAATTATGATTATTAATTGTGATTAAAAGGCTGTAGCAACTGTATGCCACATTCTTTTCCACTTTCAAAACAAGAACTGGGAACTGAGAACTTCAGTTTCAAAAAGGACCTCAAAACAATAGTTAAATTAAATTGAACCTAGGCTTTAATGTACTTGTAAGGAGGAAACCTGAATTTTTCATCATTAAAATGTTGAGAGGTATTAATCTGTAGCAGGTTTCTCAATCTTGATATTATAAAATCAAGGTTCCCTTGGGTCCTAAAACTCTTAAATTCAGTTTGATCAAATTTGTGACCCTGGACCACAAAACCAGTCTTAAGTTGCTGGGGTACATTTGTAGCAATAGCCAAAAATACATTGTATGGGTCAAAATTATTATTTTTTTTTTAATGGCAAAAATCATTAGGAAATTAAGTAAAGATAATGTTCCTTGAAGATATTTTTTAAAGTTCCTACTGTAAATATATGAAAACTTAATTTTTGATTAGTAATATACATTGTTAAAAACTCTATTTGGACAACTTTAAAGGCAATTTTCTCAATATTTAGATTTTTTTGCACCCTCAGATTCCAGATTTTCAAATAGCTGTATCTCGACCAAATATTGTCCTATCATAACAAACCATACATCAATGGAAAGCTTTTTTATTCTTATTATTATTAGATATAAATCTAAATTTTGAAAAATTGAACCTTATGGCTGGTTTTGTGATCCTGGGTCACATTTAAGGTCATAAAAAGTGGTAAATATTTTAATATCTTAATAGTCTTAATTGTCATTCTAAGAGATATTAAATTTGGAACAAAACAGGAATCAGTATATTTTTAATATACTTTCATCAATACAAAGCCCCGATGATTTTCTAGTACACTATTATATTTTTCCCAATCACACTACTTATATGTTGAAAAAGCTGTATGTTTTGTTAAAAAATTATGTTCATATCACATACAACCCTGGTATTCAGATGTCTGATTTTGTAAAGTTGCTCATTCTACTCTGCGTTTAAGTATGAAAATTACCTCAAAAATAAATTCATTTCATAGTTTTGCCTTTAGTTAGAA
Source organism: Labeo rohita (assembly GCF_022985175.1). Lineage (NCBI taxonomy): Eukaryota > Metazoa > Chordata > Actinopteri > Cypriniformes > Cyprinidae > Labeo > Labeo rohita. Next base: position 19,841,421 of record NC_066879.1, on the reverse strand, counting down.
TAGGTTATCAAGACAATTATGTTGCGCTTCAAAAATAATAAGTGTTTATTGTGATATAACTTGTTTTATTTGTGTCTGAAAAAACAGTCAACTAAGTTACCCACTAGAACCCCCCTCAAAAAGAACTGGTTTGTCCAATTCTCGCATAATTTGCACAGTATGATGATATTTCTTCTAGAAGCACATGGATGAAACACTAGAAGTTATGTTCTCTCTCTTTCCCCTAATATTGATTAAACTAGCAAACCTGTGTCAAGAGTGGATTGCTTGACTGTCAACAGTGTTACACAAGTATTATTGCTGCAAATTTGAACACAGTTTAACTAAATCTTATGTTTTGTTTATGAAAATATATTTCTAAACATACCTTATGCTCAGTAGTTCTAGGTTCCATGTTGAGTATAGGCCCAAAACACTAAAAATGTCAACTGTGTTAGCCAGTAAAGGTAACATGGTGGACAGTAGCAAACATAGATGGTATTTTATGCACATATTCCTACAGATCACCTTTATTTATATAGCACTTTATACAATATAGATTGTTTCAAAGCAGCTATGTAAGGTCATGTTTGGGTTTTTGGGAAACAGGAAAACTTTTTTCTTCACATTGTCAAATTCTAAATGTACCCCTAATTATAGAATGACCCATATGACCTAGTGTGATTATTAAACTTTAAAAGTTAATATTTTGCACCGGATTATCCATAAAATATTTTCAGTGTAAGCTAATAGCGCTTCTCCCTAGGCTGGAAGAATAGACTAACAGCATTATTTGTCACATTCAATATATAAATAGACTGGTATCGGCACAATAATCTGTTTATTGCCTTATTTTAAACACATTGCTTTATGAGCAAAATACAATTTTGCTCAACCTTTAATTCACATTGATATTGATATATTACTATTGAATGAAAAATGTCTCATGTATTTTAAATACAAATTTTGCCGTTAAATGTGTCTGTTTAATTAAGTAAAAGAATTTAGGATTGACTCTGTTGATTTATATTGAAATTGTTTGGGTTTGTTCAGTAAGGACATTCAGTATTGTTATTTGTTCAGGTCTAAAAAGTCTTACATTTTCAAAACTTAAATTTGATTTTAAAAACCAATTTGTTTTTGTCCAGCCCCAAGGCTTTAAACTTTTTATTGAAGAATTTTTTGGCAAGTCTATGGCAAATATGTTTACAGAGGCTCTCAGAGGCTCTAGAAGACAAGCTGCACTCTATCATATTGTTCGCCATGGTTTTGCAATGAGATTTTTGCTCACAGTTTTTTTTCCTGCAAAACCTCAGACTATCTAAGACAGACCCCAAGGGTCCACAAACCCCAGTTTGAAAAATGCTGATCTAAAGAGTGTTAAGCTATTTGCTACGCTAAAAGAAAAATGACTTTTTTGTGTTTTAACCCATCTACCAGCACACATCTTTTGCTTTAATAATTCATCTGCTGTGCACCATGTACCTATGCTCAACATCAATATTATTCCATCCTCCATTTTCCCTTTCTTACACTACAGCTAGTTTTTTATTATCCTAAGGTTTACTTCACCTTTCTTCAATATCTTCTTCCCTCTCTCTTTCTTACTAAGGGCAATGTGACATTCTCATGCTCTGAGTCTTCTTCAGTCGCTGTGACATTCCTTAGTTCCACGGGCAGCTTCATGATGCTCCCCGCAGATTACAGTATGGAGAGTCTCTCTATACGATTACAGTTTCGCACATGGAATCAGGAAGGGCTGCTGTTCTCGGTCCCGCTCTCTCGTGATCCGGACCCCATTAACCTGCTTCTGCATCTCAGCCAGGCTAGGCTACTTCTCTCGCTCTCTGGAGGGCCACAAAACTCCGCTCAGGTTTTCAGTGGTAAGATGTATATAGGTTCCTGTGATTTTCATGATGCGGAAAACATGGGTGGAATTCACTACACAAACTCAAACAAACGTGTCTCTTGTGATGTTTTCAGCATCTGCCGTCTCACTATATGAGGACATGAACATAAAATTTTCATCCCCAGAGATGCTCTGAGAGACACTTCACCATTTCATTGGAGAAAACTGTTGTCAAATACACACAGACACTTAAAGGTTTTCACGGCAACTTGTCAAAACAAAAGTTTGGTTTAACTTGAAGAAATTGTGACAGAAATATTTGTTTTTATGAAATAAGTTGATTATTATGGAAGCAAATTTCCACCACTGAATAAAAAATAAAAAAAGGTTATTGCAACTTAATTCTGACTTTTTTTTCTCAGAATTGCGTGATACAAACTTGCAATTCTGACTTTTTTAAAGGTGCAATTGTGATATAAATTCACAATTGCGAGTTATAAAGTCAGAATTCTGACATAAACTCACAATTCTGAGAAACAAAGTCAGAATTTTGTCATATGAACTCGCAATTCTGAGAAAGGAAGTCAGAATTGAGAGATATAAACTCGCAATTCTGTGAACATATCAGTCTTTTTTTGTCTCCTCAGAACTGGACTTTATAATGCTTTTACTGTTTGTGTTTTAGGTCAGAATTTGAGTGATGGACAGTGGCACTCCATAGCCGTCGAAGTCAAGGGTCAGAAAGTGTCTTTAACAGTCAACAACCAGAAGCCCGCCACTATGGAAATCAGGGGACTTATTCAAAACATGCAAAGAACAACCATCTTCATTGGAGGTATAGCAGAAAAGTAGAAATTGAAATAGCTATTTTGTCCTGATTCTTGGAAGGAGTTGCTGGCTACATTTAAATGCAGGGATAGTAACTTATTTTGATCTGTCATCCACAAAGCTCAGTTCTGAACAAGCCTGATGGCTGGGGGCAAAAAGTGGTTATTACCGAAAACATTTTTCTGAATGCAAGGGACAATTTTCTTCTACCTTATTAACTTTAAACTCTAAACTCCATCAACTGAATGTTTCTCATACTCCTGAATAAAATACAGGCTTGGCAAGCTGAGTGCATTCTTAGGGTCCATTCATTTCACACGCATAGCTGTTATTCCCAAATCTCCTGCTTTTTCTTGAAAGATTTTTGTTCTGTTTAGTTCATTCAGGCAACACTAACCACATTCAATTACTGTAGAGGATAAATGCATTTTCCTTAAAGCTGTTATTGAAATCTTTGACTCTGACTTCCAATGTCTTAACTAAGACTTCTAAATCTCTCATTTTGCTTACTTCAGGGACAATGCAGTCCTGCTGAGATTTTATAAGCTGCTTTGCATGAATTTCTCAGAACAGAGATTTTTCTATGTGCGACTTGGTATTAGTTGTGGATGTTGTTTTTGATTTAAAAGACAGTAAGTTGGGATTTTCCATTATTTTAGGCTGCCCTTTATTCCAGAGCGATTTCAACTGTGAAAACCCCAACAGAGGATATCAGGGCTGCCTTCGTCTCTTTTTCATCAACAACCATCCAGTCAACTTCCTTCAGATTCAGCAGGAAAGCCAGAGCAACTATAGCCAGATTAGCTTTGATGTTTGCAACATACAAGACAGGTCAGTTTTCTCCATTGATTTTCTTGTGTTCACAGAGTTTTCTTTAGGTGTGTATGTGTGATTCACTATGCCTGTGCAGTATTCAGTATTTCTTGCAGTATGCACTGATCAGATAATGATGTAATTTGGCTTATAACCAGGCCCAGATGGATTTGGCCAACACGTTTTCACTACCAACCCATCACATATTGATGCTTGGCTTTTCAAGGGGTTCTCCATTGCTTTCAGTTGTTTGGCTTATGCGTCAGATCAAGATGCATTTATTGGTTTATGTGCATTTGTAAAAACAGAAATCATTTTGTATAAACCCATTGCCATCATAAAGCTGGGAAGAGCCAGAATAATTTTTAATATAACTCCAATTGCATTTGTCTGAAAGAAGGAAGTCATATATACTTAGGATGCCTTGGGGGTGAGTAAATAATGGGTTTAAGAATCCGCTCAACAGTGGTCAAATGTTAGTGGGAAATGGACGGTTTTTAAAATTTCAGTACCGACTGATATCACACTCAATACTTTTGACAACACTATGGTGGATGGAAACAGGTTGCGCCTATTCCTCTCAGAAATCAATCATTTTGCCTTGGAAGACTTGGAATATTAATATTTTTTCCTACTTTTTTCCTTACTTAACCTTAATACTTGTTTTGGACTGATGAAAAGAAACTCCCTCCCATTGCCATTATAAAGCTTGGAAGAGCCAGATCAATTTTCAGTATAACTCCAGTATAACTGCATTCCTGTGAAAGAAGGAAGTCATATACATTGAGCAGGTCCGATGATCGTTAAGCATGTGAACACAATGGCCAATCAGCTGTGTTAAGGAATCCGCTTAACAGCGTTCAAAAATTTCAGTACCAACTGATATCACGGTCGGTAATTTTGACAACATTATGGCGGATGGGGATGAAGAATGCATCTAATCCTCTCACAAATCAATCGTTTTGCCTTGGAAGACTTGGAATATTAACAGTTTTTTTATTATTTTTTTTATGTTATTTTTTGGGCTTTTTTATTCAGATTTTATTCAATCTACATATATCCGTCTATGTTCTCGCAAATCATTCGTGATCCAGCTTCTTAGATCTCTTAGAGCAGCCCATCACTCCACAGAGAGAAGAGAGGGGCGGGGCGAGCAGAGCTCATTTACATTTAAAGGAACAAGAATGGGATGATTTTTGCAGAGCTCATTTTGACAAGGTAAAAAGGGTGTTGTTTTACACAACCATTGAGAATTTTTAACCAAAGTATATTATAGACTTTTCATTAAGACCCTAAAGAATCATATCAACTTGTGGAAAATGGGCACCCGATGACCCCTTTAAAGCAAAGTAGGACCCTGCACATCAAAAAATGACACTAAAGGGTCCTGACCAAAGGGTCATTATGTGATAAGTTGGGAGTGAGAATGTGTTGATTTGGCAGAAATTCTTTGCCTTTTCTACACTCATTTTGGAGGAAAATCTGTGGAGTTCTTTGAAATGTTAATGGAATATAAATGGGTTAAACAAAGCTCAAAGAAAGTGAAACAGTCTTATTTTTAATCAGCCAAAATATTTAATAATCAAACTTGCAAGAAGCAGGGGATGTGTAGAATTTGGTGAATGATGACCAACTTATACCACTTATACTCAGAAAAGAATACAATAATAGCACCTCTCCTGAAAACGTTGTGTGATTTGAGGTATTATTTTATGTTTGTAGCACAAACTGAGCAAGTATGAATAATAATATCAATTGTTAGGCAATAGTTAGGCAAGCACTATTCAGAAATTATCACTGCATTTGAACATGTTCATCCCAACAGGTGTTTGCCCAATCTGTGCGAACACGGTGGTCAATGCATCCAGTCATGGGACCAGTTTTACTGTGACTGTTCTGGAACAGGATACACAGGAGCCACCTGCCACAACTGTGAGTTATGCAAAGCCCCAAAACAGCCGATGCCTGCGTGATTATGCAGATGCAATGGATTTCACTGTTTTGCAGTTTTAATGTGTGCACTTAGGTTTATTTCAGATATCACAGATGCATTGTCAAAGCTGTAATTTTCTATTTTTCTATTTCAATTAAAGTGGCTAGCAATTGTGTGGGAGAAAGCAGCTTATGAAATTTAAATTGTTATTATGTTTCAGTAAAATTGGTGAGCTCTGTCTTTCCCCATATTTTTATTTTTATTATTCCTATAAACCGTATTTATTATTTTAAATAATGCTTATTGAATTTGTCCAACGCTGCTTAGTTTTTATCTTTAAATCATTAGGATTAATTAGAGTATACATAATGCATGGCTTGACAGCTGCAAGCATACGTGTTGTGTAATGATGATTTGAAACTGTGCGCTTACCAATTTACCCATTTAATTTTGGCATCTGTGTCTATGATAGTATTTGGAGTAAGCTGTAATTATTTTCGTCAGATATATTTTTACGGTTCCTTGCTGTAATCAAATTTGTTGGATCAATATGTTCTAATCTGCCACCACATGCACCGTTTTATCATACGCTCAGGACCGTACATGTTCTCTGGAGGAGAGAGAGGCACGACAATGCCATCTGTTAGACTTATTGCATTAAAAGAGCGAGAAATATGATATTCCCTTTTTTACAAGTCCTGCTGTGCGATTCACCGCCAGCAAAACAACACGTGCAACAAATTAGCTCACTCTGCCGCACAGAGGACTTCTCTGTCATGACGAACAGGTCCCAAGTAAACAATAATTACCTCTGTTTGCTAAATGAACTGTTTGAAATTGTTACGCCCTTGTTAGGAATATTCATTTAACATAAATGAAAGTCTTTTTTTAATGTGTGACTGATTTAACAGATTGCTGCTATTACTGGCAGAATGCTCTGTCTGAACAATACTGCTGAATAGCAAACATTGACATAATTTGTCTTATATGATGTTAGTTTAAACTTTCAGGCAACAAAACAAAGTTCTTGATCTCACTTTTGTGTTTACCTCCTACAGGCTCAGTTTCCCTGTGCCAAGCATGCTGATGTGCCAAAATGCAAGCGTTCGGTAATTAAACACAACATAAAAAAACAGCAGCAGATTTATTTCAGTCATTTCTGTGATTCATCATTTTCAGCAATATATGAGCGATCCTGTGAGGCCTTCAGGAAAACAGGAAGCCAGTCAAGTGTGTTTACAATCGACCTTGATGGGAGCGGACCTCTAGAGCACACTCAAGTCAACTGCACCGTGGCAGGTGACTGACCCAATTATGCATACTCAGCTTTGCACATTTCTCGACGTATTACACACTGATGTTCATCATCTTTCACGTTATTGAATGATGAAGCTCAAAGCTCAGCACTTCTCATTTACAAACCTGATTCAGTGCATGGACAGGTGTGACCTCAGCATGTGTGGGGGACTGCCTGGAGAAATCACACATCTCATTAAGTGAGTTCAGCATCTCATGCGGCTGTCTAGTTCAGCAGGTTGGATCAGGGTTGGCCAACCTTTCTCTCAGGGAGTCTCCGGTGAGGCAGATTTTTTGCTCAGGCACCACACAAACATCCCTGATTCAGCTAGACTGGATCCAATGAAGCAGATGATGAGTGTTACCAAGATATCTAGATGGCGTGATATTGCTGTGGCTTGGATGTTTTTGTGTTATCCCAAGTCTGGGGTGGGGGGGGGGGTGATTGCTTTGTTTATTTTCCTTGATATATGGTGCATTATTAGTTTTCCATTAGTTAATCATAATTTAAAGGGATAGTTTACTCAAAAATGAAAATTCTGTCATTAATTACTCACCCTCATGTTGTTCCAAACCCGTAAAATCTTCATTTATCTTTGGAAAGCAAATGAAGATATATTTGATGAAATCCAAGAGATTTCTGACCCTGCATAGACAGCAACGCAACTGACACGTTCAAGGCCCAGAAAGGAAGTAAGGACATCATTAAAATAGTCCTGATGTGCCGCGCTTTGTCGCAATTGCGACTTTATATCGTACAATTCTGAAAAAAAATATATATATATTAATATAATAATTGCAAGATATAAACTTGCAGAATTGCAAGTAAATAAGTTGTAGCACTTAAATTGTGAGATAAAAACTTTTTTTTTCACAAATGCCTGTTTGTATCTTGCAATTCTGGTGGTTTTTTCTTGCAATTACAAGTTTATATCTTGCAATTCTGACTTTTTTCCTCAGAATTGTGAGATAAAACTTGCAATTCTGATTTTTTTCTCACAAATGCCAGTTTGTATCTCACAATTCTGACGTTTTTTCTTGCAATTGCGAGTTTATATCTTGCAATTCTGACTGTTTTCCTCAGAATTGTGAAATAAACTCACAATTGCAAGAAAAAAAGTTGTGAAAATTGTGAGATAAAACTTGCAATTCAGATTTTTTTCTCGCAAATGCCAGTCTGTCTCACAATTCTGATGTTTTTTTCTTGCAAGTACAAGTTTATTTCTTCTGGAAATTGTGAGATAAAACTTGCAATTCTGATTTTTTTTTCACAAATGCCTGTTTATATCTCGCAATTCTGATGGGGTTTTTTTCTTGCAATTGCGAGTTTATATCTTGCAATTCTGACTTTTTCCTCAAAATTGTGAGGTATAAAGTCAGAATATTGGGATGTAAACTTGCAACTGCAAGAAATAATGTCAGAATTTCAAGATAAAAACTTGAGATAATTCTGAGATAATTCTCAGAACTCATAATTGTGAGTTATAAAGTCCAGTTCTAAGGGGTAACAAAGTTTTTTTTTTTTTTTTTTGCAGCTGCAAGTTTATATCATGCACTTCTGAGAAAAGTCAGAACTGCGAGTTTATATCTCACAATTCTGACTTTATAACTCAAAATTATGAGTTTATGTCTTACAAAAAAGTCAGATCTGTGAGCTTGCAATTACCTTTTTTTTTTTTATTATTCAGTGGCAAAAACGGGCTTCAGTAGGATATAGCGAGATGAAAAAAAAATCTGGTTTACCACATCACCAAGACATGTGAGGGCAAGCAGATGCATCCTCCATCACTGGGAACAATGTGTTTTCTCACATCTGTCAGGTTTCATCACCAATTTCACTGACCTTGGGTTTTGGCCTCTGGCATTACTCTCCGCCGCATCAGATGCAGGGCTGATTTGTCTGTGAGATAAGACTGTAGTACATTATATCATCACGCAGGGAAATTCAAGCCCCATTATGTCAGCAGCAGGGAGGAACGCAGGTGAAGGAAGGAAAAAAGTCAAGGAGCATGTCTGCCTGCGGAGACTGGCAGCGCGTACTAGCCGAGACTGATAGCTTCATTTTTCTTAGTTTCATAGGCAGCGGGCTTCAACTCCGAGGTTATTGGAGCTGCAAGCCGTGCTGAGAAAAGTAAGCACTGGGAAACTGTTCTACGCTGTGGCCACCTGCTGCACGTTGGCATGGCTAAGCTGGCTTTATTTTACAAAGCTAGCTTTAGTCAGATTGCAAAGTTGAATGCATTAAAAGATCCACAGTCCCAATACCGATAGACCTTTTCTCTGAGGCGACGCCAACAAGCACTGGCGAGAAAATCGTTTGAAACTGACCTCAATTACAGGAGCTATTAGCCATGCTAATTCCGCAAGACACCGCAAACCGGCACCTTTGGACATCACACGAAGCCATTTCAATTTGCATAGGGAAAGGTGCTAGCGCAGACTACCGTACTCTCATCATTTCACACCCTCCTGAATGAATGACCTTCTGTTCTCTGCTTAATATTCATCAGGTATTTGCATACGACTCCATCACTCCGTTAATCTCTCATTTTCATTCACGAGCACATACGGTCGATTGAGTGCAGGCTTGAGAGGGTTGATACACGATCCGAGTCAATGGGGGTTTCAATCTGTACTAGTGTGTGTGTGTGTGTGTTTCTTACACAGAAGATAAAGTTTGGACCGTAGTGGGCCACGATCACATGAGGCCCATTGACGTTCGAGGATCCACTCCACGCAGCCCTTTCGTTCTCATCTTCAACTACACCATCTCGCCGTACCATCTCCGCTCGCTCGTGACCTCCTCGGAACACTGCCAACAGGAAGTGATATATCGTTGTAGGAAGTCTCGCCTTTTTGACACCTGGGGTTGGTCTTGCTTTATTACTCTAGTCTATCTTATTGTTTTTTGTGTACTGTGGCACTAAAATGTTGTCTTTCTTATGAAGTGTGTGATTTATGTTACCTTAGGAATTCTAATCCCCTAAATTCGACTAATATGTTCCAAAGGAACAAAAAAGTACCTCACAGCTAAATGATTCACAACAGCAGGTTATTACCACAGATATTAAAGGGGCTCAAGTGTGACATGACGACTATGTGCGGTGAATGATGATGTTCGCTTAAAAAGCGGTTAGAATGTAATTTTTGTCATGCAGGGTTGGTTACGGGACTTGATGAGAGCATTTGAATTGCAAAGGCATGCATAAAGCCTTAAAAAAGATTACGCTAAATTATTCCATATGTTTTTTTTCTCACACTCCTTTAATACTTTCGACTTTGCGGGGTTGATATGCTTAGGCTTTTTTAACAGAGTTGGAGTTAACTTATCCTCAAACACTTGGCTCACTCTTTGGGTTCATTTCGAACGGAGTGAGATTCAAAAAAGCCTTTGAGCTAAAGATCAACCTTTGATGAAACGTTAAACCTCCAGCACTAGACATCTTGCATATCTGATTGCCATTTGTCATTGGCTAAGCTCACGGCCAGATCTCTGCACCGCTGTGATAGCAGATGTCTGGTCACGCACATTGTATAAATACTATAACAGCTACTTGACTGACAGGAGTCTCAGAGCCCATTACTGACCAGCAGGGGCAGGAGACCAGATGTCATCATGCATGACTAAATTACATTAGACTCTGAACAGTGGTGTTGTTATTTGCATAATTATTTACTGCCGGTTAAGTAAAAATATTCTTATCCTTGGGGGATTTTGTCCATTTTCAGATGGAACTCCTCTGTCATGGTGGCTGGATAGAGACGGAGTGAAACGTACATATTGGGGAGGATTTTTGCCTGGGGTCCAGCAGTGCTCTTGTAGTTTGGATGGCAACTGCAGGGACATGAATTATTTCTGCAACTGTGATGCAGACCAAGACACCTGGTAAATCTTAATTTTACAGTGAATCACGATTGCCAGTTCTGCCTAACAAAACTAGCCCAATGACCACTCAAAAATAGCCCAATGACCCTAGTCCAAATATCAAAAAATGCATATTTTACAGTTGTATCTTATATGTTTACATTTAAAAAAAATTTTTAAGAGTAATCATAAACACAGTTTGTTTTCATTAAGGAGCTCACAGGAGTTCGAAGGCTTCATGCAAGTACCCATCTTTCACCAAACGTAACATCTAGCACAGTTGTATCATTGGCAGACAGTGTTGGGAAGGTTACTTTGAAAATGAAATGGGTTACGGTTTACAAGTAATGTAACTGATTACATTTGATTACTTTTCTAAACCTCTAATGATTGTTTTAAACTGTTAATTTAATCATTTTGAAACATTTAAAGCAGTTGGGGTTAACCTTTCAATAGCCTAGTACTCAACAATGATTGCTGTCAGACTTCTCAAAATCCTTCATGACTTGAATTAAGATTAGAAAAATGTAATTTTAAAGTACAGGCATCACAAAATTAGACTTTCGAACCTCTTTTTACTTTGAGATTGTTCTGAGGTTAAATACTGATTTAAAGTCATAAGATATAGTTTAATAGCTACTCTTTTTAAAACCAAATCTTTGCATAGCTACGACAAGAAACCCTGGCATCTAACAATGCTTTGGAAAAACAAGTTAAAAGAATAAAACATGTACATAAATCTGAAAATAGGAAATTAAACAGTTATCAAATATGCATGTGTCCTATTCTGTGTCCTAAACCTCTGAAACTGTGGTGTCTCATATTTTAGAGCACTCAATGCAATTTGGGAAAGAAATCAGTATGTGAAATCAGTGTGTGAAAATATTCAGATGTAACCCACTTTGTAATCATAAGCATTTTCATAAGTAAAGTTGTGGTCAAAAGTTTACACACACCTTGCAGATTCTACAAAATGTTAATTCTTATTGTTTTTTATTTAGTACTGACCTGAATAAGATATTTCACATAAAAGACGTTTACATATAGTCCATAACAGAAAATAACACAGCTGTGTCCCGCAAATTCTTTCATAGCATTTTGTGTATTTGAAGCCTTTCCAACAATGACATTATGATTTTGAGATCCATCTTTTCACACTGAGGGCAACTGAGAGACTCATATGCAACTATTACAGAAGGTTATAACATTTACTGATCCTCCAGAGAGAAAAAACAATGCATTAAGATCCAGGGCATGTAAACTTTTGAACAGAATGAAGATGTGTACATTTTTCCTATTTGCCTACATATCATTTTTTTTTCATTTAGTACTGCCCTTCAGAAGCTACAGAAGATACTTGCATGTTTCCCAGAAGACAAAATAAGTTAAATTTACCCTGATATTTAAATTCAAAAATTTTCCCCCTCTGGCTCTTAATGCATTGTGTTTTCTTCTAAAGCATCAGTGAGCTTCAGGATTTGTAATTAAATTACATTATTCCATTAAACATAAGTAGTTACTTCCCAACGCTGTTGGTAGAATATATATATTATTTAAACACAAGAATTCCTTCAAAAGTAATTAATTTAATATGCGGCATCCTTTCAAAAGTAGCCCAATTTCCCACACACTTGGCACTCAATGAGCATTTTTTCCTACTTTGTGAAGTAATAGGATTGTTGTTTTTTATAGAACGAAAGAAATCTAGGGCAGATTAGAGAGTTTTAGTCAATTAAATGACTGTATTGAAATGGCACTTTAAAACCCTTCATTAGTTTTTCTGTTAAAGTGACCGAGACACTGCAGAAATAGCCTAATACTCGCCATAGGGAAAGTATTACCATTTTTTAAGCAACAAGTGAAGCATGCACACTCCTTGGAGGGCAATCTTGTACCTCAGAGAGAGATTAAAAAGACTTTCTCCCAGCCGTTCGCTCATTACGTCTTCTCTTGCACATTCTCTTATTCTCTTTCTCCTCCTGCAGGGCAAATGATACTGGTGTGCTGTCTTACAAAGACCATTTACCCCTTAGTGAGATCGCCATCGGAGACACAAACCGGACAAACTCGCAGGCCGAGCTCCAAATTGGACCGCTGCGTTGCTATGGCGACCGTGGGTGTTTTGTTTACCAAATTTAAAAAGGGAATGGGGGGTAATATGGCTCTCTACTGAATATATTTTCATATTTCAAAATGCAGAAAAGATGGAGCCTTTTTTATCAAATTCAGTGCACAATTTGGTTTTCAATGCACTGTGTGCTTTCTTGCCTGTCCCTCTGCTGCAGGATTTTTCTGGAACTCTGCATCTTTTTACCAGGAATCCTCCTATCTGCATTTTCCCACCCTGCAAGCCGAACTGAGTGTCGATATTTCACTCTTTTTCAAAACTAGTGCTCTCTCAGGAGTCTTCTTGGAGAATCTGGGCGTCAGAGACTTCATAAGGCTGGAACTTAGTTGTGAGTGCTTGTTTGAATATTACTTGCAATTGTTTTTCTTATTCTTTTTCTCCATCTAAATTATAAATTAGGGGTTTCTGCATGTTTCTTGTTAAGAGGTGCTCAGAGGTTCTTTCAAGAAGTACATTTAGTGAACTTTCAGTGAACTTCATTGTCATACTTGCTTAAAACTTTTTCTTTCTCAGCTCCCTATACAGTGAACTTCACTTTTGACCTAGGGGATGGACCAGTGATTCTTACTGTTCAATCATCCGTAGTCTTGAATGATCGTCAGTGGCATTATATCCGTGCTGAACGAAATGTGAAAGAAGCTTCTCTACAGGTTGACTCTCTGCCACTGAAGCTAAATGAAGCACCATCTGAGAGACCCTACCGGCTTCAGCTCAGCAGTCAACTCTTTGTGGGTGCGCAGACATGTAATCGAGCAAATGTCACTAATAATGATGAAATAACATCGAGTGTACTTTAGCTGCAGCTAAGAATACCCCAGGGAACTGAGAAAATTGAGATCATTTTAATAGAAGGAATATGTGATCATATTTATAAGTCAGGAACCATGGCATTGCTAAATGTTACAGGGTTTAAGATCAGTTCAAAAATATCATTACACCCAGGGCTTGACAGTTCAAGCATTTCACTCGCATTTTTGCAACTACAAATTGGTTCTTCAAATTTAAGGTTATAAAAAGTCATACATATTTTAAACAGTATAAAAATCATAATTGTTAAGGGTCTTAAATTTAGGGATGGAAAAACTGATAATTTAACTTCATTAGTCTCTGGTTTAATTAATTGAATGCAAGCGCTGCATGTTTCAAAGTAAAAATGTGACATGTTCTGTGGGTCTTCTCTGGGCTTCCAGTTTCAAAGTAGTTTGCAGTCAGTGAATACTGCACGTTTATGCCCAGCTATTACTGTAATGAATAATAACAAAGTTTTAACTTTGGTGTTTTATACACTGCTGTTCAAAAGTTTGGGATCAGTAAGATTTTTAGAGGAGAAGTCCACTTCCAGAACAAAGATTTACAGATAATGTACTCATCCCCTTGTCATCCAAGATGTTCATGTCTTTCTTTCTTCAGCCGTATAGAAATTGTGTTTTTTGAGGAAAACATTTCAGCTTTTTTCTCCATATAGTGACTTCTATGTTGCCCCAAGTTTGAACTTGGGTCTTATCTAGTGAAACGATCAGTTGTTTTCATAAAAATAATGCAATTTATATACTTTTTAATGTCAAATGCTCGTCTTGTCTTACTCTGCCTGGACTCTGTTTTGTTCCGGCTCGTGACAGTTAGGGTATGTCGTTAAACTCTTATCTCATGTTCTCCCTCAACTTCAAAATCGTCCTATATCGCTGTTTTACCTTTTTTGTTAAGGGTGTTTGATCTTTTTTGCATGTTCACTTTGCAAAGACTGGGTCAGTACTTCTGCAGCGATGTAGGATGATTTTGAAATGATTTTTGAACTTGAGGGAGAAAATACGATTGGAGTTTTTAGACATACCCTAACTGTCTTGAGCCAGAATACACAGCATCACAACTCTTTTCAAGATTGATAATAAATCAGCATATTAGAATAATTTCTGAAGGATCATGTGACACTGGAGTAATGATGCTGAAAATTCAGCTTGCATCACAGGAATAAATTACATTTTAAAATATATTCACACAGAAAACAGTTATTTTACATTCAAATAATATTTCACAATATTACCGTTTTTCCTGGATTTTTGATCAAATAAATGGAGCTTTGATGAGCATAAGAAACTCATTTAAAAAACATTAAAAATCTTACTGATCCCAGAGTTTGAACAGCTGTGTACATAGTATGTCATAGACGCTTGTAAGATGCATATTTTATCTCCCTCATCTATTTGAGTGAGCAGCTGGAAGTAATACAGACATTTCAAAATAAGTCAAAATGTATTTTTGGCTTATGTATAATCAAAAGCCCCATATTGCACAATAATCTGCATCTGGCATTTAGTTCAACATTTAAATTATGAATAATTCTGTAATTATTAAATAAATACAGTTTGAAGCCAAAATATTTAAAAACCTAGTGTACTAGTGTGTTCAAATGAATAATTTAGATTGTAAATGTCTCAGCATATCTCATAATTAAGGAAAAACTAATTTTATTGTGTCCCTGAAGTTTTTTAATTAGGAGCACATGTGCTCTTTGCCAAAAAAAAAAAAGAAAGTGTCAAGCCCTCAGACCACACCACATTATGCAGGCAGTGTTCTTGTGTTTTTGCCAAGAACAATATTTTTCAGTAAACTTATCTCTGTTGAAAACATGGTCAGAAAATCTCTTAAAGGGATAGTTCACCCAAAAATGAAAATTCTGTCATTATTTACTCACCCTCAAGTCGTTCCCAACCCGAAAGACCTTTGTTCATCTTCAGAACACAAATTAAGATGTTTTTGATGAGATCCAAGAGCTTTCTGATCCTGCATAGAAAGCAAAGCAACTGAAACATTCTAGGCCCTGAAAGGTAGTAAGGACATTGTTAAAATAGTCCATGTGGCTTTAAGAAACCGTTGAATAAAGTCGTTATTTTTGTTTTCTTTGTGCACAAAAAGTATTCTCGTAGCTTCATAAAATTACAGTTGAACCAATGATGTCACATAGACTATTATTTATTGATGTCCTTTCTACCTTTCTAGGCCTTGAACGTCTGTAAAAGCTCTTGGATTTCATCAAAAATATCTTAATTTGTGTTTTGAAGATGAACAAAGGTCTTACGGGTTTGAAACGACATGAAAATGAGTAATTAAAGACAGAGTTTTCTTTTCTGAGTGAACTGAAAGCATGAAGAACATAAAGGCATGAGAATTTAAAGGGACAAAAATGGCATCGTTTTCCGAGAATGACACTATTATGAATTTCAAAGGTCTTGGCTTTATTAACTGACTATTAATCATTGTCCTCTCCCCACTAGGAGGAACGGCTTCAAGGCAGAGGGGCTTTCTGGGCTGCTTACGTGCCCTTACCATTAACGGGGTTACCCTTGATCTGTATGAACGTGCAAAGACCACCCCGGGGGTGAATTCAGGCTGCCCGGGTCACTGCACCAGCGACAGCGTCTGCCATAACGGAGGGAGATGTGTCGAAGAGAGGAGCAGTTACACCTGCGACTGCACGCAGACAGCCTTCGATGGACCACACTGCAGAACAGGTGAGGTTACAATGGCCTCTGGGCGAACTCGCTTTCATAGAGCCCAATGAAACAGGCACTCTGGACTAAATCACGCCTTAAATGCTTGTAGTTCTCAAACGCCGTAATGTTGGCATTCCTGACGGCGGAAGTATTTTTATTGGATTTACAGTGTAAACTCACACAAGTAGATCAAAGCCCACGGAGAAAAATTAAATCAGGACTCTATAGGAGTTGATTTAATATCCGTTTAAGCCAAAGCTTGCCGTGAGCTGTTGGATATGGCATGAGCCGCCCAATAGGAGACATTTGTACCAAAAATGTGTACAGCAGAAATGAAAGTCAACCCACTATATATATATTCTAGGGAAATATTTTCAATTTCAGTTATTTTAGACAACTTTTCGTTTTCTATTAGATCAGGAAGGTCGGCCGGCGGTGGATGATGACATGCCCTTGATGGTGTATTCACCTTGAATTCCTTGAGGCTGGGCTGACAGGCCTTGGCAGAAAAGCTTTAACTGACAAATGGAATTTAATTACAGCGTCCATTCGTCTGCCTCATGCCCATCCAGCAGCCTGTCAGTCAGATTAGTGATGTAATGGCTTGGTTTCTTTACAATGCGATGTCGCAACGGGTCCGCTCAAGCCACGGCTGTTTACTGCTAACTAGAATAGATGACCAGAAAATGAGAAAAGACAGAAAGAATCAGTAGGACACCTCCCCGCCACGGTCTCAGCTGTGGTTGGGGAGGAAACAATGCTAATGTTGTTGTTTTTATTATAGCTCTAATAATGACAGATGAGACGTAGAGTTCATTGCCTTTGCACGCAATCTGCATTTGCATAGAGATGATGATGATGTTCTCGGTGAAGTTCACCAGGGACTGCTTTGTCTCTTCCTGTCCATCACAGCTCTAGCAGCTTCCTTTGAAAGTGGATCTTCAGTCCTGTACACTCTCCAGGAGCCGTTTTCCGGAATACTGAATGAGGAAGCCAGGAGATCACCGGCGGGTTTCCATGACGCAGAAGTTAGCAAATCACAAGAGAAAGTGTCGTTTGGGTTCTTGACGCATCATGTGCCAGCCGTGATACTGACAGCTCACACTTTGGACCAGCACTATATGGCTGTCATGTTGACATCAAACGGTACCAAGTCATACGTTACTCTAAAACTTGGGGAATAGTTGTAATTTGCTCACCCTGTTGCATACCCACATCAAGTTCCAAAAAGTGTTGTGTTATTTTTATTTATTTATTGTCATTTGATCAGCTTTGTCATTATCTTGCCTCACTGAGTAAAAAAGAGCGTTCGCAATATTAAAAAAAATTTTTTTTTGGAAAGTCAAATAGGTTAGAGGAACATAAGGATGAGCAAAAATAGATATTTAAATATTTAATATATACTGTTCAAAAGTACTGTTCAAAAGTTTGGGATCTTATTAAAGTTCCATCTGATTTAAAAATACAGAAAAACAAGTAATATTATGAAATATTATTCCAATTTAAAATAACAGTTTTTTATTTTAATATACTTTAAAACAGAATTTATTCCTGTGATGCAAAGCTGAATTTTCAGCATCATTACTCCAGTCTTCAGTGTCACATGATCCTTCAGAAATCATTCTAGTGTGCTCTTTTTTATATATATAAATGCTGGAAACAGTTGCTACTTCATATTTTTGTAACCTGTGATACTTTTTCAGGATTTATTTAAAATATAAATCTTATCAAACAATGTAAGTCTTTACTATCACTTTTTATCAATTTAACACATCCTTGCTGAATAAAAGTATTAATTTCTTTCAAACAAGGAAAGAAAAAAAAATGTACTGAACTCAAACTTTAAAAGGTAGTGTATATTGTTACAAAAGATTTATATATTAAAAAAATGCTTTACTTTTTAACATTTTATTCATCAAAGGATCCTGAAAAAATTAAGCAGCTCAACTCTTTCCAGCATTGATAATAAATCAGCCTGTCAGAATGATTTCTGAAGGATCATGTGACACAAGACTGGAGTAATGATGCTGAAAATTCAGCTTTGCATTGCAAGAATAAATTCTATTTTAAAGTATATTAAATGGAAAACCACTATTTTAAATCGCAATGATATTTCGCAATAATTCATTTTTTTTTCTGTAATTTTAATCAAATAAACGCAGCCTTGATGAGCAGAAAAGTCTTCTCTAAAAAGCAGTAAAACCCATAATACTTCAATTAAATTCATTTAATAACTGTTTTCTTTTTTAGTATATTTTAGCCATTATTCAAGTCTTCAGTGTCACATGATTCTTCAGAAATCATTCTAATATGCAGATTTAATCAAACATTTCTATTCTTTTGGAGAAACTAATATATATATATATATATATATATATATTCTTTTTCTCACTGTTACACCCACACCTTTTACCTAAAGAGCACATGGCATCTAAATTGAAGGCTCTTGCAACCATTGTCTCTCATCACCATTTACAGTACTCTTTCATGCCTTTCACCCCTTCGTGCCTTTTTTTCCAGTTAGTGAAAAAGACTTTGTTGGCATCTCATCAACAGCACACATGACTGGCTAACATGTCTTGCACAGCAGATAACAATACGCATCAATCTCGACATGGAAGGATAAAAAGGGAGAAAGGTGGTAAAAAGAAAAAAGCACTGAGGAGAGGAGCCTAGGAAATGCAGAACAGAAGGAAAGTATGTTTAGGAAAGACATGAAAAATCAAAAATCAATTTGCAAGCACGCAAATACTTGATTGCAAAAATTTCATTTGACAGAAAATAGTAAGATTTTTCAGCTCAAGTCAGTTCAATGTTAATTCAGTTCAGATCAATAACACAAAAGAGTAGTGTCATCATTCTGCTCATTTCAAGTTTGTTCTCTTCTGATAGTGTCAGTGCAGTCAAATCAATATTATTACTGAATATTAATTGTCTTTTAAACCCCAACTGAGAGAACGGAGAGCTAATGTATAAAGTTAGTCATGTTACACCTACAAGGGAAATAATAATTCACAAGAGAACTTTTCAAGTGCAGAGGTGATTGCAAAGACTTGCTTGATCCTGTTATCCCAAATGACTGTTAAACATGTTCAAGCATTCCTTTTTATAAATTGTTAATTGCAGTGAAACAGAACACTTAATTAATGTACAAACAGTCTGTTTTATTGTCTATTTTAGTAACTACAGATTGCAGGTGACTCACTTTGTCTAAAAGAAAAAAATTACTTTTAAGCTTTTATTATGCCACAGATATTTTGGAGGCTTCATCTCATGAACACTACTAATCAAAAGTTTGGCATCTGGAAAATTTTTCAATGTTTTTATATGAAATAAGAAGTTAAATAAGTCTCTTTGCATCAAGACTTTATTTGGCATTTATTTGATCAAAAATACAGTAAAACCGTAATATTGTGAAAAGTCTTTCTAATTAAATATATTTCAAAATGTAATTTATTCCTGTGATAGTAAAGCAGAATTTTTTAACGTTGTGTCACATGATCCTTTAGAAATTATTCAAATATGCTGATTTGCTATTTAACAAAAAATTCTTATTATTAATGATAAAAATAATTGTGCTGCTTAATACACAGTCAAAAGGTTTTTTTAAGAATTGTCTTCTGCTCACCAAGTCTACATTTATTATTTGATCCAAAGTACAGCAAAAGCAGTAATATTGTGAAATATTTTTACATTTTTAAAATAACTGCTTTCTATTTGAATATATTTTAAAATGTAATTTATTCCTGGTAGATGTTTCTGAGCAGCAAATCAGAATATTAGAATGATTTCTAAAGGATCGTGTGACACAGTAATGATGCTAAAAATTCAGCTTTGAAATCACAGGAGTAAAATACATTTTAAAATATATATATATATAATAAAAAAAACATTATTTTAAATAGTAAAAATATTTCACAGTGTTACAGTTTTTGCTTTGGATCAGATAAATGCAGGCTTGGTGAGCAGAAGAGACTTCTTTAAAAAACATTAAAAATCTTACTGTTCACAAACTTTTGACTGGTAGTGTGTTTTTGTGAAATCTACATTAATACATTAATTTAGTCAAAATACAGTAAAGAAGTGAAATATTTAAACATCAAGTCACATTAATTCATACAGTGCTGTATACAGAGTGTTGCAAAGCACTTTTACAGTAATAAAGAGGTAATGTTGCAAAATGAATTATGAAACAAGTTCAATTTAGCTGTAAGCATCTTTACAAAGGCAATAGTGTCATTACTCAGTTCAAGACAGTTGATTCAATTTAGCTCAGCAGCAGTGAAAGATGTTGCAAAGTTCATCAATTATGAAACAAATTCCATTCAGCAATAAAGCAGCTCCACAGAAGACACTAGTGTCATTATCCAGCTTAATTCAGTTCAATTTTTGTTCTCATACAAAAGTCTGTGTTCATTAATTCATTTCTTTGGTAAGCAGCCAAGATGGTCATTATCACAGACCCCATCATAATGTTACAAAAACACTTTACACTGGGTTCTTGAACTCCCTTTTGGACTGTGTTTTGCAACCTATTACTTGTCTCCGTAAATTTAAAGGGGACATTGGATGCAAAATTCATAGTCTTAGCAGTGTGTGGACACAACCACCTTACAATGATAAAACCCCATTCACTCCTTTTTTAATCTGTAAAGAACCTAAACAGTCTCAATTATCAAGCCGTTTTGATTTTGTGAACAGTATGATGTCATACTGCTCAGGCTCCACCCACGTTAGCATATTGTGGACATACGCGAACATAAAAGTCTTCATTTTCTCCCGACATGAAAGCCATTGTGGAAGCAGTGGATTCGTTTTGTTCTTGATAGCAATGCGTCACCGAATACACAAAAAAACGGAAGAGGGGGCGGGGTGAGCAGTAGCTCATTATCATTTAAAGAGACATGCACCGAAACAGGTCGCTGTGAACAGAGCTGTTTTTGACAAGGTAAAAACAAGTTGTTTTACACAACCATTTTAACCAAAGTGTGTTGCAGATACTTCAGCATCGATGTCTTCATCTTGTCATGTTACAACCCTGCATTCATTGTATCAAACAAATACCCTATGACTTTAAGTCAATAGCTTTTCCTCTGATTTCCCAGGCAGCCTGCAAATACGATACTTGAACAAAGAAAAACGAACAGAAGCGTTCAGCCCAATGTCGTCCAGTCTAGCAGACGGACGGTTCCACTGGGTCAAAATCAATCGAAAGGGACAAGAGCTCCTTGTCCAGGTGAGTCTTTGTCTCCATAGCAACAAGTGTTAACACAATGGCCAATATCTGATTCCTAAAAGAGTTGTATTTGACCTCCTATACTCCAAAGAAATGAGAACGGATGACTTTTATGCTTGTTTGATAGCTTATCTGAAATTTTAAAGGTCTAGTGATATATAAATTATATTTCCAAAAGCATGTCATGGTGACCTGAGATGGCTTCTCCTGTGACCAATTCAAATCTATTACTGGTATCAATCTTTCCAAGTTATCTGGCATTATATCTGTCCCCTTTTAGATTGACAACACAATAACCCAACAGTACAGCCTGTCTCCTGGCTCTGCTCTCAGCCCAGCGAGGTCGGTGATTCTGGGGAGAATCCAAGGTGAGTTCCTGACAGGCTTTTGAAGAGGACTCTATTTCTTCATGTTCTTCGTGTGGCGTTTCACACATTTCTATTTCACTGATGTGGCGTCAGGTGTTTGAGTCCAGGCAGGTTAGGACAGGGTGGGTGGTTGTCTGGATAGGGAGGCACACTTTTGACAGCGCCGTCACAGGTGAGTTGCCAAGTCAAAGCCAAATGGAATTTCTCAGTGTTGCCTAGGAGACTGTTTCTTTTTACCGAATAGCCAATAAGGAGGGTCTGAAAGTGGCACGAACCCCAGCGCTTTGATAGAGGCGTGAGAACGTTTAAGAGGAATTAGCAATAAAGCACTCTCGCAACTACAACAAGCCCCTTTTAAACTCATTAGTCATTACGGACGCAAAATAGAAAAGGAACCAGGGCTGAATGTGCTGATTTATTCTGTTTTAGAAAGCCTTTGTAGACTAAAAAAGGGACTTGAGTAATATAATAATGAAGCTTGTTAGAAAGGTTATTAAGCAGATTAGAGGTTACTTGTGTGCTTCTGCAGTCTGTGGAGTGGTTAAACAGTGACTTCGAATTTGTTTAAAGGTGATATGCATAATTACTCTCAAATTACTCCCCTCATTTCCCATTTGTCAGACAAACAGCAGAACTCAAGCCATTTGTTGAGCCGAAACCACTAAAAGAGTCTTGTTTTGGTTTCTCTTTTCATTTATTTCAAATAAACTTTTTGAACTTCTAATCGTCAAAGAAACTGAAAAAAATATATATCATGGTTTCCATTTCTGAAGGATAATGTGAGACTAAATACTTTAACTACTACTAAAAAGCTTTCCCCTCACAAGAGAAAATTTTACATGACAATAGGAACTTAATTTCCAATTGTAGAAATATTTCACAACATTACTGTATTTACTGTATTTTTGATCAAATAACTGCAGCTTTGTTTTTCAGATAAGTCTCTAAAGCTCACCATTTTAAAAATCTTATTGACCCCAAACTTTTGAACAGTATTGTTGTTGTCTGTGCATATTAACCTGGGATGGTAGAGTGTATTTTTAACACTTTGTAAATATCAGTGTTGGGGAAAGTTAATTTTAAAGGGAATCCCAGGTATTAAGACTTGTATGGCTTAATAAAACATAAATGATGTCTCTTACTGAAATATGTGTAGAAAAACCATGAAAGATTGACATTATTTAAAAAAAAAATCCACATTGTTTTATACATATTTTGGACTATGGGGGGCAGCATTATGACATGAAATGACATGAAGCTGTTGCTATTTTTACCGCAACACAACTCGAAAAATAAAATACTGATATGATGACATATGATGACAGCTACTGAAAGAGCTTACAGGTGGCGATGAATATAAGCATATGCTTAAACCAAATGCTGCACCATTGATTTTTACTGAATTTTAATTCGTACTAATTCGTACTAATTCATACGACCTCACTCGTTCAAATTTGTACAATTTCAGTGATTTCAGTTTTTTATGCCAAAAATCATTAGGATATTAAGTAAAGATCATGTTCATAAAGATATTTTGTAAATTTCCTTAAAAATAATTGTATCAAAAATTAATATTTGCTTAGTAATGTGCATTGCTAAGAAATTCATTTGGACAACTTTAAAGACTTTAACTTTAAACTTTCTCAGTATTTTGATTTTTTGCACCCTCAGATTCCAGATTTTCAAATAGTTGTATTTCAGCCAAATTCTAACAAACCATACATCAGTTATTCAGCTTTCAGATGTATAAATATACATTTCAAAAAACTAATACACAAAATATACAAAAGAATTTTTGTGTTAGCATTTAACCATTGCAGGTTTGTGTCATATTCTGAGTTTGCATGTGTTTTTGTGCAAGTGAGATGAGTAAATGCATGGTCACATTTAGTGTAGAACTACAGTAACCATCAAATTTTCACGGTGCACCTCTGCGTTTATTCCCAATTTCTCTCAACATGGGGACAGGGGAGCTGTCAGTCAAAAAAATGGGGGAAAAAAGTAACTCAGATATTTTCTTTAAAATTAAAAAGTAATGCGTTACATTACTAATTATTTGAAAAAAGTAATCTGATTACGTAACTCGCGTTACCCCCAACACTGATAAATATTACATGCATCACTTTTAAGTTGAGTTTCTCAATTCTTTTTTCATGTTTCAGGTAGTGACATTACTGATAAGGAACTGGTCCAGGCTGGATTAAGAGGGTTTATTGGCTGCTTGTCCTCCGTGCAGTTTAATCAGGCGACCCCTCTGAAAGCAGCCCTGCAAAACAGCCAAAGCCCGTTAGTTACTGTTATCGGCCGTCTGGAAGCATCAAGTTGTGGGACAATATCCAGCTCGAACTCTTTGAGCAACACACACACACTATCAGGTAAATGATCCTTTTTAATAATTTCCACACGTTACTTTTCAGCCCTCTGAAAAGAATTGCCAAATCCAGTTCTTTGTCTTCCTCTCGCTCTCGTTCTGTGCTTGCAGATGACTCAGCAAAAACAGACCGAGGCGAAGACCCACTGAAAAAGGCTGATCAAAATGACTTGGCACTAATCGGAGGTATAGATTCCTATGATATTGTGCTCTGGGAAAAACTTTTCAAAATAATGCCTAGAAATGACAAGTAATAAAGCATCCTTAGAAATGAAACTGTGCAGCCTCATACATCTTTAGTATTATTTCACGCTGTTCTCATTTGTACCGCATTACAGAGCGATCAAAATATTAATACATCTTCCATTTATTCTTGAGATACATTTATGAGATCCAAAGCCACATCATTATATTCAAGTAGTGAATCAGTGTAACTATTCAATACTTAGCATACTCCGTATTTCTAAACAGGAGTAGTGGCTGCAGTGGTGTTCATCACGCTCTGCGCGCTGGCCGTCATCATCCGCTTCCTATATCGACACCGACGGACTCCAGCGCCATCCGGAATCACCGGAAAGACGCACCGACCCAGCACGGAGCATCCGCCGTACCGGGCCGCACTGGACCTGCACAAACCCAACCACGACAGCAAAGAATACTACATCTGACCTCGCCGTGTCGTGCCTGGCCTTTAATCGATCAGCCTGTCGCCAGTGTACATGCTAGCAACCCCACCGCACTGTATTATCTACACTGCAAGCTGAGCAGCCAATCAGAGGCCAGCATAGACTCGACAGGCTGAGACGTTTTTGTTTGTTTGCTTATTTCTACGAAGAGAGTAAAGCCTACGTGAAAGTAAGTGTGCGCCGGCCTCCCGGATGATGACAGAGCTGTATATTGTTATTTTACAGGCATAATAATAGGTTATACATGCACAGCACACACACTTTCCAAGCAAACAGCACAGCAGGAGGGCTGAAGCATCACTCTGAATTGTCTTTATCCAGTGTGCCTGCTCAAACCTGTCTGTCTCAGAGCCCGCATATAGAGTGGGCTTAAGCTAATGGACTGAAACCCCAGCGGAGAAGGTTCTGAGAGAATGGTTTTGTGGCAGGGCGGTGGACCTTCCCAGACGTTGTTTTTAAAGGATCGATCATCGCTCAACATGTCCAAAAAAAAAACAAAAGATTAAAGACGTCCGCATCCGACAAGCCCGCATTTGATGTTGAAACTATTGACTGGTGCGAGGAGCCGCTAAAGGCTGGGATTAACCACCAAAGGACTATAAGAATATATCAGCTGTGGCTGAGGGATGGAATATGAGTCATTTGTGTGTATCCCAATTCCCATGGGCTGGGCAGATTCAGGCAGTTTAATTCTCTTTCCCACCGTAATCGAGCCGGTCTCGCAACTGAGCGTATTCAGCGTGCCCCAGGAACGAAATCTCGTCCTTATTGAAGTGCATTATATCTCCTGACTAGAAAAAACAATACAAAGAAAAAGAAAACTTGCTTTCTATTGAGAATGAATTCTATGGCTTCTATGGGTTTTTTTTTTTCTATATGACTATTGTAAATGAATGGTGTACATACATTTCATAATTATATTTAATAAATGGAGCTTTCTAAGAGCTTATGAGTGCAGATGACCAGTTGAAATGGATTTGGTATATTTATGCAGAAATTAATGTGTGTATGGCGATGTGCACTCATGGCTCAATCGTAAGGATCATTTCTGCTTGTTAAGATTTTATACATGAAATAACAAACTTCACATTTTATTCATTTAAAAAATTAGAATTTTATGTTCTATTTTTTAAATGTAATTTGTATAATTTAAAGATTTTTTAATAAATGAATACACATTTTTACATTTAAAATATTTTACATATATGGCATTGACAGCAAATAATTACTGCTTAAAGGAGAAGTCCACTTCCAAAACAAAGATTCACATATAATGTACTCACCCCCTTGTCATCCAAGATGTTCATGTCTTTCTTTCTTCAGTCATAAAGAAATTATGGTTTTTGAGGAACATTTTAGCATTTTTCTCCATATAATGGACTAGTATGGTGAGCTTCCAAAATGCAGTTTAAATGCCGCTTCAAACAATCCCAAATGCGGTTGTAAATGATCCCAGTCGAGAAAGAAGGGCATTAAAAAGAACATTTTAATGTCAAACGCTTGTCTTGTCTTACTCTGCCTGGACTGTTTTTGTTCCTGTTCATGACAGTTAGGGTATGTCAAAAAACTCCCATCTCATGTTCTCCCTCAATTTTAAAATCGTCCTATATCGCTGTTTTACCTTTTTTTGTTAACGGTGTTTGATTGTATTTGCATCTTTACTTTGCATATACTGGGTCGGTACTTCTGCAGAGATGTAGGATGATTTTGAAATGATTTTTGAAGTTGAGGAAGAAAATACGATTGGATATTTTCAACATATCCAACTGTCTTGAGCCAGAATACACAGAGTTCAATGAGAGCAAGGCAAGACGAGCGTTTGAGAATTAAAAATAAATTAAACTGTACTTTTTTAATGAAAAAAATCGATCGTTTCACTAAATAAGAGCCTTCTTCATCGGCTGGGATTGTTTACAACCGCATTTGGGATCGTTTGAAGCCGCATTTAAACTGCATTTTGGAAGGTCAAAATCGGGACACCATAGCAGTCCATTATATGAAGAAAAATGCTGATATGTTTTCCTCGAAAAACTATTTCTTTACGACTGAGGAAAGACATGAACCTCTTGGATGACAAGGATGGGAGTACATTATCTGGAAATCTTTGTTTTAAAAATGCATGTACACTACCGTTTGAAAGTTTGGTGTCAGTAAAACTTTGTCTAATAGGTGCTCAAAATCCATTGGCCGATGTTTTTTGACATACGCAAATGTCCTCAAAGACACTTGTGGCACTTTGGACAAAGACATGTCATACCAATTTTCAAGTCAATATCAGACTAATAGGTGCATAGTTATGGGTGCATATTTTTTCAGCTGTTATAGGCATTTTAGTCGAAGTGGCTCCGCTCCTTACAAATGTTTAGACGTCCTGTCACGACGATGAGTCAAAAGTTCAGCTTTTTTTGAAAACTGATATTCACTGTCCAGAGAATCTTTCTGCACTGGTTTGGTTCCGACTGGGTGAAAAACCTAGAACTAGTTCACAAAAAGTAGCTTTAAAAAAAAAAAAAATCCCAGAAATTGTTGATCAAATCTGAAGACACTTTGGACAAAGACACGCCATAACAAATTTCAAGTCAATCAGACAACAAAGACACGCCATAACAAACTTCAAGTCAATCAGACTAATAGGTGCGTAGTTATAGTCGGTTTTATGTTTTTCACCTGTTATAGTGCCATCAAGTGGCAATGCGCCTCATTTTTTTTTTTTTTTTTTTTCTTACCGCAACTTCAAATTGAGCTCTTACATATCTGTTCAGAGTTTGGTAAAAATATCTCTTTCTATTCAAGAGTTATATGCATTTTTGTAAAAGCTGCTCGCTCCGTTTTGCTGTCCCGTCGCAACGATGAGTCAAAATATCAACTTTTTTTTTTTAATAATTATCAATATTCACAGAATCTTTCTGCACTGGTTTGGTTCCAATTGGGTGAAAAACCTAGGACTAGTTTACACAAAGTAGGTTTTAAAAAAAAAAAAAAAAAATTCCCAAAAATGGCTTATCGAATGTGAAGACTGACTATGTTTTAGGACAGGGGTGCCCAACCCTGTTCCTGGAGATCTACCTTCCTGCAGAGTTTAGTTCCAACCCTGATCAAACACACCTGTCTGTAATTATCAAGTGCTCCTTCAGATCCTAATTAGTAGATTCAGGTGTGTTTGATCAGGGTTGGAGCTGAACTCTGCAGGAAGGTAGATCTCCAGGAACAGGGTTGAGCACCCCTGGTTTAGGAGTTATGAACGATTTAGTACTTTTGATCTCTATAGCGCCACCATCAGGCCGATTGGGGCAAGCCTTGGTGACGTTATAGAGGGTGTGAGTACCACTATCCCTCCAAGTTTCATGTCTTTATGATTTATGGTTTGGTCTGTATGATCAATTTTAACTGGAGAATGCTGATCCTTGGCCATTCTAACCAGGGTTGCCAGGTATTCACAACAACACCTGCCCAATTGCTACTTAAGCAGTAAAAATTGCATTCCGGGGGGTAAAATACACATTTTTTGGTGGGGTTCCCCTGGTACAGTTTGCAGTCCAGGGGCTAAATGTAACGTTATTTAGAAAAACAACTCGTGACAACAGTGTTAAAGTAGCCCAATTCCACAGGAAAACTGCGGACTCAGCGACACTGTTTCTAGCAATTACAATAGGGTTTCAGAACCTCTATAATAACTATTTTCTATTATGATATATTTTAAAATGTAATTTATTCCTGTGATCTCAAAGCTGAATTTTCAGATGACATTACTCTGGTGTCACATGATCCATTCTAATATGTTGATTTGATGGTCAAGAAACTGTCAGTTTGGTCACTTTAATGTAAAAGTAGTATTTTCTTTCGAAAATAACTTCTTACTGACCCCAAACCCTTATATAATAGACCAAATTCAAAAATATTACAGATATTGCAAGCGCAAATATGTCAGCTGTCCTATACTCTCTCATAACAGCAGACTATCCATATTGTTGAGCCGTAATGTATTGCCATACTACTCTTATTATTTCTGCAGTGTATGTATGTTTACTGTGCATACTATGCTATTTTTCTGTATCTGTGTAATACAACCTGGCTAAATGTGCGGTGTACAACAGAGCACATTGCGCTGGGTACTCTATTCTACATTGCAGTCTGTTTGACCTTCTATTTCCTGTGTGTCAAATGAACTGCTAGTAATATAAGCCAAGATGGAGAAGGAAGAAGAGAGAGCGAATCGATTGAGAACCCTTAGGATACAGTGGTAATGAAACAACTTCTCTTGGCCATCTGCTGTAACAGGTAGGCTGTAGACAGAGCCAAACAACACCTCTCAAGGCGGGATGCACCTGATTGTCTGACAATCACAATGATCGCACCTTCAAAACAAGCCCTCTGTTATATTCGGCTTCGCAACATGTGACCACACTTGACTGAATTTAGACTATAAGTCAAAGTGTGGACAGACGTTACTGGGTTTAGATTGCTCGTGGTCTTAAAAAACGTTGAATTTGCCGGATTGCAAGGAATGTTTGATACAGAGGTTGAGCTAGACTAATATCATTCTGACGGACAGGGTCGTAAAAGTTCCATCATAATCTATTATTAGCCATCATTTAATTAGAATAACACATTTAATTGATTTTATTTTTGTTCACGTTTTCATTTTTAATCATGAACCTACAGGAGGACAGGGCAGTGTTTAAAAACAACAAAATATGCTATAGGGCTGGGTAAACAAAACAAAACAAAACAAAAAAAAGACTTCTTGATTTTAATAGGTTCTCATTTTGATAAACCAATATCGGCTTCTAAATCCCAATCGGTCTTTTGGGCTATGCTGTTTTCAGCTGTTGAATAAATAAATTGATGAATATAAATTGGGCATTTTCTTTACAGAATTATTTTCATGGATAGAAGTCAAACAGTGAAGGATAACAGCCAAAGCCCAGCATACGCTGAAATGCCAGGATTGTCGGGAAAGTATCCCATGATGCACCTCATGAAATTGGTTGAGCAGGTCAGGAGCGTACAGGGATGTTATTTAGGTAAAGGGTGGCTAATTTTATTTTTTATTTATTTACTAATTTTAAAGTTTATTTTATTTTTATTATGTTTATTTATTTATTTGCTTAGTTATTTATTTTATTGTTTATTTTTTGGAAATTAGGCTGCATTCATTTGCAGTTATACAGGAAAAACTGTAATATTGTGATATCATTTAAATTTAAACATAAAATCCATTTTAATAGTTTTTAATGTAATTTATTTTTGTGACGCAAAGCTGAGTTTTCATCAGTCATTATTCCAGTCTTCAGATATTTAAAAAAATAATAATAATAATCACAGTTTTATTTAACAAGGATGTATTAAAATATGTATAATGTTGTAAAATGTATTTTATTTTTGCTTATTTTTATTTTTTTGCTTATTTTATATTTTTATTTTATTGTTTTTGGAAAGAAATCTCACACTCACCAAGGCTGCATTTATTTGATAAAAAAAATACACTAAAAACAGTAATATTGTGATGTGATATTTAAATTTAAATTTTTTAGAATTTTAAAATGTTTTCTATTTGAATATATTTTAAATGTAATTTATTTCTGTGATGCAAAGCTGAATTTTCAGCAGTCATTACTCCAGTCTTCAGATGTATTAAAATATGTATGTTTTAAAATGTATTTTACTTTTAATAGTTTTATTTATTTATTTACTTATTTTATTTTATTTTATTTTATTTTATTTTATTTTATTTTATTTTATTTTAATGTTTTTGTTTTTGTTTTTGTTTTTTGTTTTTTTAAAAAGTGTCACACTCACCAAGGCTGCATTTATTTGATAAAAAAACAGTATTATTGTGATAAATTTTTAAATTTTAGAATTTTAAAAATGTTTTTTATTTGAATATATTTTTAAATGTCATTTATTTCTGTGATGCAAAGCTGAATTTTCAGCAGTCGTTACTCCCGTCTTCAGACATTTGTAAAAAAAAGAAAAAGAAAAATAATCATAGTTTTATTCAACAAGGATGTATTAAAATATGTATAAAAATTTAACTATTTATTTATTTATTTATTTTTATTTTTTTTTTTTTTTTCTTGAAAAGAAGTCTCACACTCACCAAGGCTGCATTTATTTGATTAAAAAAAAAACAGTTATATTGTGATCATTTAAATGTAAAAATTTTAGAATTTTTTTTTTCTATTTTAATTTTATTTTAAATGTTATTTACTCCTGTGATGCAAAGCTGAATTTTCAACATGAATTACTCCAGTCTCCAGTCTTTTTTTAAATAATATATATTATTCAACACAGATGTATTAAAATGTGTATAATCTTAAAACGATAAATAAACAAATGCTCAAATTAAAAAATATATATGTAAATTCTGTTCATGATCTATTTAAAAATATGCATGGTATGAATAAATAATAATAAAAAAATGCAGACTTGGTGAGCGTAAGAGACTTTGTTTTTGAAATTAAAAAATAAAATATGTAAAATATAAGATACATTGTTGTTTAACATTTGTGTTCAGCACATTACCTCCATTTGTGTGATTTCGTATTCTAAAATGCATAAAAAATTCTTCCAAAAAAGATAAGACCACAAAAGCATGAGAGATGTGTGGATGCAGGCTAATGTTTCACACAACCAACTTGTTCAGCTATTTTCTCTGAGCCAGATAAAAGAAAAACAGTTTGCTTGGAGAATAAAACCTATGAAGATTGAATTATCGATGAGCCCAAATTCAATTCCCCCCAAATGTGAGTGGATATCTGGAGAAAAGTCTAAACTGCAGCATGTAGAAAAATGCAGGTGCGCTAACCTGAAAGTGATTTTCAGATGCGTTTTTAATCAACACCTCAACCCTTAAAGCAAGAAGAAAAAGATAGTGAAAGGGAGATAAAAAGAAATACATTTGCTCTTTGTTCTCTGCATGGATATTTGGCTTGAAGAAAGGCTGAAAGACAGACAAAATGCTTACACCTAAATGAGTTAACCAATTGTGTGTCATATTCATTTTTAATGCATTCACGGTTGCGTCGTGCCAGAAGTACGTTTGCCATCACAGGTGAGGTGGATGAAAGCTTTAGGCAGCACAATTTAAGTAGCAGCCTGTTGACTGAATATGTTTGAACCACCCAATTACTATAAAATACAATTATAGTTCACATTGATTTTAATTGGATGCACAGTGGACAGTTGAAACGCCAGGAGCGGAGACTAAATCACTGCTGGTGACTAAATCTCTTTTACTTAATGCCTTGATTAAACCCATCACCCTCCGCACTTAACAAAAGCAAAACAATTTTGATACCGTCGATCAGCCTCTGGGGAGGCCAGAGAAGCCAATTAACCTTGCCTGCCATTTACTTTGGGATGAGATCTGAGGGAACTCTAACCCAGTGTGTCGTCTGTTATCTGCTCATGATCTCATGGGGACAAGCTGGCATAAATCTCGTAATTAATTTTTCTTGGAACTGGCTGCATGTTTTAAAAAGTCAGCTGGACCAGTGGACTTCGGGGTGGCTGGTGTGAGTTCTGGCCAGCGGTCACGAAGCTCAGGAAGTTTAAGCATACTTGTGTGTTTATAACTAAATTAATTGGTGGAGTTGGCAGCTTCGCCTGCGTTGGCTCAAACGAGTGGTCCAAGTGAAGGTTTAATGCCGCTGCAGGATAATATCACTCACATACACAAGAAAGTTCTAGTGCAAACTCAACAAACAAAT
The DNA here is from genome assembly GCF_022985175.1 of Labeo rohita. Lineage (NCBI taxonomy): Eukaryota > Metazoa > Chordata > Actinopteri > Cypriniformes > Cyprinidae > Labeo > Labeo rohita. The sequence continues at coordinate 19,808,866 of NC_066879.1, read as the reverse complement.
GAGATAAAGCTGATGCAAACAAAGAAATGGGATAAAGTTGATATCAAATATCTGCAGAGAGGAAACTGACAGAAAAAAAAAAACTTGAAAATGTTCGACATATTTATTCACTTTAGATTTGATCTACCTTTCTCTCTTTTTTTTTTAACACTACACAAACTTTTGTATACTTATTTGGCCACACACTGACTGTGCACAATGTGGAACTGAATACAAAATACTGATAGGATACAGAAAAATAAAATGTTTGTTGTCAGTTGGATTGATTGATTGATTGATTGATTGATTGATTGATTTTTTTTTAAATACTGATTAGGGTTGTAGACAGAATTCTTAATCTGAGAAGGAAAAAAACAACAACAATAATAATATAAAATAAATAAATAAAATGTTACTGACAACAAACATTTTGAACTGTATATTATAATGATATGTATTTATTATATAGTTATAATAACTATATATAGTTATATAGTTAGATTTTATTTTGTTTTGTTTTTTTAATACTGACTGGAGTAGTAGACAAGATACTGAAGTCTAATTCTGAATTTCTGATAATAATAATAATAATTATTATTATTATTATTATTAATAATATTTTAAATACTGACTAGGGTAGTAGACAGGATACAGAACTTTAATTCTGAATTTCTGATGATGATAATAATAATAATAATAATAATAATAATAATAATAATAAAAATTGTACTTACAACAAACATTTTATTCATTTATTATTATTATTATTATTATTATTATTATTTTATTACTGACTGGGGTAGTAGACAGGATACAGAATTCTGACTTTCTGATAATTTTCTTCTAACAACAAACATTTTTATTTATTATTATTTTCACATTCTAATAATAATAATAATAATAAATAAAATCATACTAATAACAAAGATTTTTATTTATTTATTTATTATTATTATTATTTATTTATTTATTTATTTTTTTTTTTTTTTAAATACTGACTGGGGTAGTAGACAGGATACAGAGTTCTAATTCAGAATTTCTGATCATTATAATATTATTATTATTAATAATAATAAATAAAAATCCTACTAACATTTTAAACTATATATTATAATAATTATAGTTAACAATGATTGCTGTCCATTAGATTTTATAATTATTATTATTATTATTTTAAATGCTGATTGGGGTAGTAGACAGAATACAGAATTCTAATTCTGTATTTATGTACAGTGTATTATCATAATATATAGATAAAATTTTGAACCATTTACTGACCCCAAAATCTCAGAATTATTAAGTTTAGTAAGTTCAGTAAGTTTAAGATGTTTTTTATCGTTCAAAATGCTAAATACTTTTATTCGTATATTTTTTTTATTTTTTATTTATAAAAAATATATAAATTTTTTATTTATAAAAGCGACAGTAAAAACTTAGTTTAAAATGTTTTTGAAATGAAATCAGCATATCAGAATAATTTCTGAAGGATCATGTGACACTGAAGAAGTAATGATGCTTAAAAATTCTTAAAAAAAACCTTCATGGGCAAAAGAAGTTTCGAACTATACATATACATATATATATATATATATATATATATGATTTTACTGCAAAACTTCCATTAAACTAATCACTTGTGTTTGTATTAATTAATTGAATGCGTGCCAATGAGTCACTTTCCCATGGTACACAATCACATGTGCCGCTGTCTGAACACAAGACACTGTTTTGTATTCTCAAGGCTGCTAGTAAATCTCAAATTGCAGCAATATTACCTGAGCCTCCGCACACTTCAATTTGCAAACTTGGCAGGATATAGGAAATGAGGCTCCACTGTAGCGCAGAGGGGTACAGTCACACCTGTTCGTACACACACACACTTTACATCTGGCGGCCATCGCTTGTTTCTGCCAGCTATGAGAGTCATTGATTACTCAAGCAGGATAATTGTGTAAATTTACTGCAAAATTGCCTCTGCCTGTGCAGTTGAGTAACTGGAGCTTGAATTTCTCCTTTTTTTTTTTAAATGTTGTTGCTGACAAGCTACAGGCTTTGTGCTCAGCACGTCTCTGAAACGGCTGGATGTGCCGGGCAACATCTTTTCCCATCAGGCGTTCCCGCTGATCGGCCCCGCAGGCGTACACAGATGAACCCATCCGCGATGTGTTTTCACCGGCCTCTGCTGCGCAGGGAAGCATATTTATCATACACGTTTGTTAGAGCTTAGAGTTTAGGGTGTAAATATTCATGATCTACAGTATCAGACTGTTGCCTGAGAGCAATGCACCATCAGGGAGGTCAAATGGATTCTGCTGGATGCGGAGTTCGCTGTTGTTTGTGCCAAGCAGCATTGGGAGGAACGCTCAGGGTTCAAGTTAAGCTCAACCAACGGTGCTTGTTGCACATTTTCTATTATCACAGAAAACAACAGTTCTTTTGTTTTTTCAGCAGCATATGGAAAGTTACATTGTCAACATATGAATCTTATATTTCAGTTTAAGCACTTACATTAAAGGAGAAGTCCACTTCCAAAACAAAGATTTACATATAATGTACTCTGTCATCCAAGATGTTCATGTCTTTCTTTCTTTAGTCGTAAAGTAATTATGTTTTTTGAGGAAAACATTTCAGCATTTTTCTCCATATAATGGACTGCTATGGTGTGCCAATTTTGAACTTCCAAAATGCAGTTTAAATGCGGCTTCAAACGATCCCAAATGCGGTTGTAAACGATCCCAGTCGAGGAAGAAGGGTCTTATCTAGCGAAACGATTGGTTATTTTCATTACAATTTAGATACTTTTTAATCTCAAACGCTCGTCTTGTCTATGTCTCCATGAACTCTGTGTATTCTGACTCAAGACAGTTAGGGTATGTCGAAAAACTCCAATCGTATTTTCTCCCTCAACTTCAAAAATCATTTCAAAATCATCCTACGTCGCTGCAGAAGCACCAACCTAGTCTTTGCAACATGAACATGCAAAGAAAATCGAACAACCTTAACAAAAAAGGTAAAACAGCGATATAGGACGATTTCGAAGTTGAGGGAGAACATGAGATGGGAGTTTTTCAACATACCCTAACTGTCATGAACCAAAAACAAAAACAGTCCAAGCAGAGTAAGACAAGACGAGCATTTGGCATTAAAAAGTATATATATTGTATTATTTTTATTAAAATAACCTATCGTTACGCTAGATAAGACCCTTCTTTCTCAGCTGGGTTTGTTTACAATCACATTTGGGATCGTTTGAAGCCGCATTTAAACTGCATTTTGGAAGTTCAAAATCAGGGCACAATATCAGTCTATTAAATGGAGAAAAATGCTGAAATGTTTTCCTCAAAAAAAAAAACAATTTCTTTACGACTGAAGAAAGAAAGACATGAACATCTTGGATGACAAGGGGTTGAGTAAATTATTTGTAAATTGTTGTTCTGGAAGTGAAGTTCTCCTTTAAAGGAGTTGAAAAGAAATCAAGGTTTTTGAGGTAAACATCCCAGGGTTTTTCTCCATATAGTGGACTTCAATGGTGGTCAGTGGGTTGAAGGTCCAAATTGCAGTTTCAATGCATCTTCAAAGGGCTCTACATGATCCCAGCCAAGAAATAAGGGTCTTACCTAACGAAACAATTGGTCGTTTTTTAATAAAAATACAAATGTATGAACTTTTTAACCACAAATGCTTGTCTCAGGTCGTATAAGATCACCAACGGATCCACTGCAGTGAATGGTTGCCGTCAGAATGCGAATGAGTTAGCAAGTGATGTAATACAACCCAACATTTCTAGCACCTGTGAAACTGCACATTGGCTTGGAGGAATTTTGTCCGCAAAACTGCTTCAACTTAGTGGCGTGAACTTTTCAAGTTGTCCCTTGACATATCTGTTGATGTGGCTGTTCCAGACATTACATTTCTTATGCTTTAAACATTCAGTGTGACTTGTGTGTTTACAACGTTGCAGGACTGACTTTCTGTTGAATTTTAGTTCACAGGCTGAACTTTGATTTTCTTCTAGTATAAAGCAGAATTTCTTTTGACTAAAGCATGAGACACTTCTGCTGACCTACACTGCTATTCAAACATTTAGGGTCACAAAGATTTATTTTTCTTCTTTTTTTTTTTTAAAGAAATTAATAGTTTTATTCAGCAAGGACATATTACATTTATCAAAAGTGACAGTAAAGACATTTCTGTGTCACAAAAGATTTCAAATAAATGCTTTCCTTTTGATTTGCTTGAAATATTTATCAGTTTTCATACAAATATTAAGCTGCACAACTGTTTTCAACATTAATAATAAGAAATTTAATAATACGTTTTTAAGCTCTAAACGATCCCAGCTATCTAGTGAAACGATTGGATATTTTCTTTAAAAAAAAAAAACAAAAAAAACAATATACTTTGTAAGCTCAAATGCTTTTTTTTTCTGTTGATGACAGTAAGGGAACATCTAAAAACTCCTAAATTTTCTCCTCCAACTTCAAAATCGTCCAACATCACTGTTTTACTTTTTTTGTAAAAGATGTTTGATTTTCTTTGCATGTTCACTTTGTAAACTTCTGCAAATTTATTGTAGCATGTGCTACTAGAGCATTTTATCACTCACTAAAAACCTAAAAGGGAAGCAAGCTTTCATCTTGTAGTGTACTTAAAACATCCAGGCAGCAAATATACATGTCCATGAGGACATGACTGTCTAAAACATCAAGAGAGTGTGTGCTTTTTAGCATAAATGTCCAGACAGATCAATAGCTCGATTTAAATGAAATTTCCTGCCTCAATGTAAGAGAAGAAGCGCTTCTTCTGGTTAGATGGTTTTCTCAAAAACCAGAGGTAAGTATATTTTTCGGACCTGTCACATACTGCTCATGCCAGTAAAGGAGAGATCAGTGAACAGGACGAGGATCTGTGCTCTTAGAGGTGGAAAATGTGTACTTCAAAGTCCATTGAACAAAGCCATCAGTGAGAGGTCTAATAATGCTTTCACGCAAAGCAGCGTTTCTAGACGCTCCTCAGCTGGAGGTGTTCCCAGAATGCATTGCCAGCCTCATGCTCTATTTTAAAAAGCAAAACAAAGCAGTCACAGTAATAGGAATTGTATTGACTGGCATGACAATTACAGGTATGTTGAAAACATTTACAGTTTTTTTTATTATACAGTTTAGTGCAATTTTCCTAAGCAAGTGAAAACTTTAAAGGAGCTGACACCGGATCATCAAAAATGCACTTTTTAAAAACATTTCAGTGTGTTTTTAATTGCATCAGTAGCACAAAATCAACAAAATATACTTTTACAGCAGTGTTTAATCTATGCAAACATTTCATTCACAGTAACCATGATTTTTATCATGAAAGTTCTTAATCATGTTCTTTTTAAGAAAGTTCAAAAGAACAGCATTTATTTAAAAATAAATATTTAATTTATAATTTAACATGAATGTCTTTACTGTCATTTTTAATTTGATGTGTCCTTGATGAAAAAAGCATTCATTTCTTTTACAAAAAAAAAAAAAACCTAACTTTAACATGTAATCTTAAAAAAAAAAAAGAAAACAGTATGTAACCTAAAATTTATATTAACATTTAATGTTGCAGTATTTTAATATTATAAATCAGTGGAACACTGGAGGATGATTAGTCAGAGAGGATTGAGACATGAAGTAAAGTTTTTGATGGTGAAAAAAAACTTCTGAATATATTAATTTCTACTTGGTATGCTACAAAAATAAAAGGGCTTCTCAGATTTTGATCACTCTGTTCCCTTGATCAAAGAGTCATGAAAATATAGTAGTTGGGATGCAGAAAGAAATGTCTGAGAGATGTAGCGCAAGGACTCATATTAGAGACATTTATACATTTGCATTTATTCATTAAGCAGACTCTTTTATCCATGTGACGAGAACAGACAGTTCCTTCAGGAAATTTAGAGGATGAAGGTTGTGTATGTGCAAGGCTGTGGGGGATTTTTTCCACCTGCACTGTGTGAGCTATATGGACATGAATGATACCTCACAATGCATGAGGTGTGATCTGATTAAAAAGAGGGGTGCCTTTTTATTTATGTAAAGAACAATAAAAGGAGTGAAAATCGCATAGACTTACATTAAAAGAGAACATCATAAAATCTTTTTTACAGCATATGCTATCATGATGGTATATTTGACGGTGCTAATACTGTTTTGTAAACGCGATCAGAGGCCGTTTTTTTAAATGAATGTCAATGGATGAGAGGTTTGACTACGCTGAACAAACAGCTCTTTTGAGGAAAAGCTTATCATTTACGGAATCGACGGCCTATCGGCTAATCTTTAACATGTTTTACGCAGTTTTAACAGCAGTTTTGGATTTAACTATTTTTAGAGTTTACCACGAAAAAATGTCATTTTTTAAGAGAAGTCACAGAGTTTTTGTGACAGGTGGGATTCAGTTTACTTTAGTGATGGGAGAAAAGAACCTTTTCAAAGCTTCGAATTAATTGAACCAATTGCTTCACAAAATTAAAACGCCTGCTGGTCAAAAATGATGTAAATGCAACAAAAACTCAGGCTAAAACAATCATAAAACAGCTTTTAAAACTCCATTGCAAATGTTTTATTGAGAGTATAATATATTAAATCCAATAAAAATAATAAAATACCATTTAATATAAAGTGTCTGTATAATATGTGACCCTGGACCACAAAACCAGTCACAGTTGAGGATAGAATAATATTTGGCCGAGATACAATTATTTGAGGGTGAATGAATCTGAGGGTGCAAAAAATCTAAATATTGAGAAAATCGCCTTTAAAGTTGTCCAAATTAAGTTCTTTGCAATGCATATTACTAATCAAAAATTAAGTATTGATATATTTACAGGAAATTTACCTTTACTTAATTTTTTGGCATAAATGAAAAATCTATAATTTTGACCCATACTGTGTATTTTTGGCTATTGCTACAAATACACCCCAGCGACTTTAGACTGGTTTTGTGGTCCAGGGTCATATATGTGGTTTTAAAAATATTTTATATTAATTTGCAGGGCTTGTTCTGTTTGTTTTATGGTGAGCTTGTAGAGACCAGTAAAGATGGCCGCACACTAGGCGATTTTAAGGCTGATTTTAAGCCTGATTTGCACCCCTGAATGATCGAGTGACATGGCCAGATTCGAGGCTTGTCGCAAATAATTTTTTGCCAAAAAATCCTCTATTGTCTGGTGTCATTATGATTATTTAACTGCTCCCGATCGAGACGAAGCGTCCCCGAAAACAAATCGTAAATATCAAAAATGTTTGATATTTAGGATTCTTGATCGGGCTGCCTCTAAAGTGATACCCACGACGATAGCCAATGAGAGCAAGCAAGCGTCACTTAACGGATGCTGCGTGCTTCTATAGCTGAAAACTGGCAGCTGCAAAAATGCCACAAAAGCATATTTTATATTTTTTATACTTTGTTTTTCACTGTGAAACAAAACGCGCACCATGAGAACCAGCTGTCAACGTCAATTGTCTTCCATTTGTTTTTCTTCTCTAGTCACATTTGACCAACTGTGGGGTCTCGCAGTCTGGTCGAATCATCTAGTGTGTGCATTCAGAGGATTATAAGGCTAAAAATCGTCTGAAACTGTCTTCATGTCTGTGGTCTCCCATGGTTTTAAAATCGATTAAGATTTGAAAATCGTCTAGTGTGCGGCCAGTTTAAGAAACTATTACTACCAGTAAGAGACTATTACTACCTATTACTAACTACTTCTCATTCTTTTAATTACACACGTCTAGTGAAAAATGTCTACAAATTGATGAAACTGACCCAAGATCAGGTAAAAACCATAGACTTCAACGAACGCATGATTCACGGGTTTACAGCGATCAGCCCCCAAAAGGCAAACCATTGAAGTTTTGAAATGTTTTAAAACAGTTCTGATATAATGAAGCCTCGTTTACGGAAATCACGTGACTTTGGCAGTTTGATATGCGCTCTAAACCACTGTTTCTAAACAATTGATTCACAAAAATTTCGAAGCTTCACAAAGCAGTGCTTTAACAACACCCATCACTAGTTTATGGCATTTCCCATTCATCCAAGGCTTTTCTGGCACTTCCTATTCATCCAAGTTGACTGTTACGCTTTAGTAATTCCAATAGTAAGACCCTCTTATCTCCCAATAGTAAGACAATCTCTGGTGTTGCTTTGACTGTCTAAAGCACGTGAATACAAGGCATGTGGTCATTGGCAATCGGTTGCAATCTAACTGTAACATTCTAACACCATGTTGCGTCACACTGTACAAGTTTGGCACCAAAATATGAGTTTAAAACCAGAAAACGCACTGCTAACACTGTTCCAGAGCAAGGTTCCGTGACTGTGGGTAAAGAGCCACAAAACCGAGTCTAAATTACATGCGTGCAGTGTACCTTCAGGGTTAAAAGCGGGGTTTAGAACAAACTAGTGTTAAGCGCAGCTGGACCAGGAAACAGTTCCAAACATCCAGTTCATATAAAAATATAATCTCCAATGAAAGATTCGATTTTTGTAAATTTTTAAAATGAAACATCAAAAGGATTAATGATACAGTTTTATTTTCACAGCCTTCTTTGATCATATTTACCAAGGTTATGAATACTTTTGAGCACAACCGGGTGTCTGTGTGTGTGTGTGTGTGTACTTGTTCTTGCTACATTGTGGGGACAAAATGTCCCCACAAGGATAGTAAAACCTGAAATTTTTGACATGGTGGGGACCAGCCTGTGGCAATATCGTTTGGTCAGTATAAAAACTATAGTCTATGGAAAGTCCCCACAAGTCACAAAAACAAACGTGTGTGTGTGTGTGTGTGTGTGTGTGTGTGTATATATATATATATGAACAATTAGTTCAGTAAGTATTAAAAAAAGTAGTCTTTGAAAAAGCAATTGAAGCAAAATCAAGTGTCCTTTCTTCTCTGAGAGCCTAAGCAGATACCTAATGTGCTCAGAAAATCAAGCATCTACACAATCTAAATGGACCACGCATAAAAAACTCAATGGCAGAAAAAGTAACAATTACTACTCAAAGTTAATACTTGTTGGAATTGCTCAAAATCAGCCACTTAAGCTTTGATGGGGTCCCCGCATCTCTGTAAACTGCTGATTGGGAGTCTCTAAGGCTTGTATTTGACATAATGGGTTTCTGGGAATTTAGGCCATTTCAAAAGCGTGGTTATGCCTCTGGGGAAATAAAATCAATACACAATTAAAGTATTACAGGAAATGGAAACTCCATTAAAGTGTACTTTGAACCTGAAACTGCAGCACTGATATTTTAAAATGACCAGCAACATATAGTTTTAGCTGGCTGTTTTATGGTAACACCATCACCAGCAGTGATTTTAGTTACTATAATGGGGATTTTAAATAAGTTTAATTCTATTCAATTAAGACAAAACATTATTTTATATTTTTTCATTAGCATTTGTTCGCTTGCTTCCAAGAAAGACAGAAAGTCATATAGGTTTCGAACCACTAGATAGAAAATAATTATGGAATTTTCAATTGTGCTGAACCACACTACTTTTTTAATAAGGGTAATATTCCTTTTCGTGCCTTTAAGTTTGCTATGGAAACAGATTAAAATCATATAAGAGCCGTTTAATGAACTTCTAGACATTTACTGCCAATTTAGTTTTTTATATTTTTTATTCAATATGCCTTGTGTGAGTACGTGTGTAGCATAAAGACAAACTACCCACACGCCACTACCTGAAATGGCACACCACATAATCAGCCCGTAACCTCTCATCATGACACCATTAAACCTTCAATCAACATTTTCAAATAACCCTCAACCTTTTCCATGAAACACACGCTCTTATTATTATGCTACGGCTCTAGCAGATGCTTTTTGTACAAATGAACATTCACTAATTTCAGATAAAGTCTTTCCAAAGCAACCCGGAGCAATGGCTGTGGACCAAGACAGGTGCTTAATTTATTTTCCAGTTCATAGGTCATGCAGATTTGGGAATGAACATCAAATATTTGCGTGATCCGTAGCCATTAGGCAACTTCCACATCAGGTGATGCGCAAATTATGAGAAGAGTCATAGCAAAACATGCTTAACCTTTAGAAAGAGCAAACAGAATTTGTATTTACATTATGTTTTTATGAACACTCACCAAAGCAACTTTATAAGAAAACATGACTAATTAAATCACATTATCATATTAATGCCAATTCCCTGGACAGATAGCGGAGTTCGCATAATTAAGCAAAGACACAAATGCCAAGCAGAACGGAGTAAATAAAAGTAGCAGTGTAACTAATCTAACTCTATTTTAGTTTAACTACTTTTAAATTATGTCTGTTTTGTAGTTTTCAAGCTAGAAAGTAGCTTTCTCAACACTGTGACCAAAGACCAAAATAAATCAGCCCATAAGAGCTTTTAAATAATCAATAACAGAAGCAAAGTCATTTGAAGTTCACTAAAGTGTGTTAAAAAAAATTAGACGTGTTGATCAAACGAGAAAAAAAGGAATTAAGAACTAGTTAGTGTTAGTTTCGGCCAAGTCTCAAAATACTTTTGAAGAGACATTTGCTTTAGTAAAAAGAAGCACCTCTATTAACTTATCCAGCTAATTAGCAGGAAATTACGTGACAGCCCGGAGGCAATACGGGGTTTGTTCAGAGCTAGTGGAACTATGATGTAGTAAGTTTTCAGACTTCTTTCTAATGAGGATATTTGCAAATGTCGTTCTTATGAATTTTTAGTCTTGTTAACAACCTTACAAGTTGAGAATTAAGGGAGTTTTCTTTTCAAGATACACATAGTAGTGTTACTACTTTACCCATTGGCTAAATGTAGCTCTTAAATGTAGTTTAACTAAACAGGCAGGTCATAATATATTATTGCAAGTACAAATTCTTCCTCGCTGACCTAAAGAGCCCATGGGCATGTAACGCACACATTTGTTTTTTTCTGTCAAGGTAGGGATTTTCCATTAAAGGAATAGTTCACCCAAAAAATGAAATGTACTCACCCTCAGGCAAGCTAAGATGTAGATGAGTTTGAAAAATTTAGCTTAACCACTCACCAGTGGATTCTCAAGCGAACGGGTACCGCCAGAGTCCAAACTGATAAAAACATCACAATAATCTAGTGAAAAGCTGTGCATTTGTAGTAGTCTATTATTATGATGTTTTTATCAGCTGTTTGGACTCTCATTCTGACACCTATTCACTGCAGATGGCTTTTATTTTTTACAAACCATTTTCCTCTGTTGGCTTATCCCCTCAATGTAGGTGATGTCAGGGTTTACTATTCTTTCAGGGACATTCTTTCCCCAAAATGTAGGCAAAACCACACGCTTTCGCACATTATTTTGGCAGTGCTCTCTGTGAAATTAATTTAAAATGATCAAAGCTGCCAAACACACACAGGGAAAAGCCAGATTTCCTGGTTTGGTTTAAATATAGCTCTTTGTTACATAGCATTTGGTTGAGGAAAATGTGTTCTGTTGGGAGCAGGCCAGAGGGGAGAGAGATCTAATTTGGTATTCTCGTCGATTCCCCTGTATATTTGTCTGGAACAATCAGGTGATTACGGCAGCGGAGTTGGATGGCAAATCAATGGTGTGCCTTTCCCTGTTGTTTCTCTCGCTCTTTCTCGCCATCTCATCAGGAAGGCCAGATTCAGTTCAGACACATTGAACATACAATGCAATATGCTAAAGGTTAACAGAGCACAGGTCAGCCTTAATCAGATTGCTTGAAAATGTCAGCAGAGGGCAGAATCCTTAAAACTGCACTAGCGCATTAAAGGAATAGCTCATCCAAAAATGACAATTATATCATTTTCTGTAATGTTTTCACCAAAAAGATCTATTATACCATGTTAGAAATGTGTAAGCCTTCATACTGTGTGTGTTTGAAGAACAGAAGCTCAAGTCATAAACAGGTTTAAAGGGATAGTTCACCAAAAAATGATATTCTGTCATCATTTACAGAATCATTTTTAAGTTGTTCCAAATCTTCTCAGCTGTTGAACACAAAAGAATATATTTTAAAGAATGTTGTTAATCAAACAGACAGATTTTTCATTTCTGGGTGAACTATCCTTTTAATGTTTGATGTCGATGGCAAGAAACATGAGGACCAATGACTTTTGATCTTTGATTTGAATTCTGATTTGATTTCTGATTTGATTCAATATTGATTATTTTGGATATACATCAGGTACAGTACCTTAAATTCTTAAGGAAAAAAAAATCTTGTAAAATGCTGTAAAATGTACACAAGAGTCAGTTGGTACTACATTACTATAATACTGAAGGTTCAAATTAACTGATTTGTATACAAACACTTTTATTATACTGAATGATTTTTTTACAATAATAAAGTTGTAATTACAAAATTATATGTCTACTCCAAATTGTTTTATATATATATAAACACAAATATATCTATAATAAAAACTTTACAGATTTATTTAAACATAAATTATGGTGCATATATTTTAGCAAAATGCTCCTCTCTAGAGTTTTTATATGTTTTTTTTTTTCTGAGGTAAATGTGACATGACGTTGTTTACAAGCTGTTGACGTCTTTTGATGGTTGAAACACAGAATGAGTGATTACATGAGACAGGACACATATTTCGGTAAGTTTTAATCTTTCTTTTAACATACCTTTGGATGTCCATTCATGCTAGATAACAAGTTCACAATCAGTGCTGTTTCTCTTGAACTGAGGCGGTACAGCAATCTGTCACTCCATATTAAACAGCGCCAAAATGGCATTTATTATTTGAATACTTTAACAAAATGGACAGAGTTTGAAATCTGAGACGTTGCTTCATATCAGAAGTAACAAAGCACTACATTTATTGTGATTTATTGAATGGGAGGTGCACTACATGTTCTGTTCTCTGAAAACATAGACTAATCGATTCTTGCGACTTAAGAATCCATATCGTTTCGTAAAGATGAGAATCAATTAAAAACGAGAAATCGTTATTTTTACTGAGCTGTCTGAGCTTACTATTTATGAAATCGTGAGACTTATCTTTTACTCTGTGCCCATTTTTATTGTACTCTGTCTGGTGCTCAATCTATACGCTGCCACTCCTGAATCTTTAATGCCAAGGCAGTTGAGAATGTCAGTTTGCAGTCTGTAATGAATGTCATGTGACAGATTTATTTCTATTGGGCTATCCTTATAGCTACATGCAAAAACAATGATACCCAACAAGTGTTATTAGATTCACCACCAAATGACTCCAATGAGCTGGTTCTTCTTTGTAAATCACAAATATACACCCTCATCAGCGTAGCCCAGTTCCTGAAACAAATGCATCTCTATGAGCCGGTTCCATTTAGAAAATACTTTTCTAAAAGACTAGTTATACAGTTTACATACACCTTGCAGGATCTGCAAAATGTTAATTATTTTATCAAAATAAGAGGGATCATAATAGTAGAATTTATAAAAATGACCCCGTTCAAGTGTACATCCCCTTGATTCTTAATATTGTTTTGTTACCTGAATGATCCACAGCTGTTTGTTTGTTTGTTTAGTGATAGTTGTTCATTCAGAAAAATCCTTCAGGTCCCACAGATTCTTTGGTTTTCCAGTATTTTTGTGTTTTTGAACCCTTTCCAACAATGACTGTATGATTTTGAGATCCATCTTTTGACACTAAGGACAACTGAGGGACTCATATGCAACTATTACAGAAAGTTCAGACGCTCATTGATGCTTCAGAAGGAAAAACAATGCAATAAGAGCCAGGGGGGTGAAAACTTTTAGAATTTGAAGATCAGGGTAAATTTAACTTATTTTGTCTTCTGGGAAACATGTAAGCATCTTCTGTAGCTTCTGAAGGGTAGTACTCGATGAAAAAAAGATATTTAGGCAAAATAAGAAAAATGTTCCCATTCTGTTCAAAAGTTTACACCCCTGGCTCCTTGTAATAGTTGCGTATGAGTCCCTCGGTTGTCCTCAGTGTCAAAGGATGGATGTCAAAATCATACAGTCATTGTTACATTAGAAAGGAGCTGTGGATCATTCAGGTAACAACACAGTACTAAGAATCAGGGTCATTTTTATAAATTCGAATATTATTTTCTCCTGTGGACTATATGTAAACATCTTTTATGTGAAATACCTTATTCTGCAAGATGTATGTAAACTTTTGACCTCAACTGTAGATTTGAATCAGCCTGAAACAATACCATGTGTAATAGCAGATGGTTTCTTTCATATATAAGCAAAATGGACATCTGGCTATAACTGCAATATGAACCTGAATTGGAGTCGAGAATTAAATCAATTGCTTCTGAATCATATCTGTATAGTTGAATAGCCTACAGAAAAAGTTCTTGTGCATGTATATGTATGGGCTTTTAATTTTCATTAAGATATGTTCTGTAAAGTAGATGTGTTTGAATAGACTCAAATGGCTTTGAATATAAAAAAAAAAAACGAAGGTCTGTATATGCTCATCCTCATTTTTCACTTCGCAGCTCTAACCTAACACCCGCTAATATACCAAGACATTACGTAAATGGCAGACTAGAGATGTTTAATAACTTCATCTAAATACAGCGAGGCAGGGAGTCTTCAATCAGGAGGCCAGCGATGACATTTAAACAGGCACCTGAGCAAATTAAACCTGGAGAAGGTTAAGCTCTGTTAACACCATCGCAATGTCAAAAAATCCTGCATAAAGTTACTTTCCCATGCCTTCTTTATTTGAGGTGGGATTCAGTGTGATGGCTCACAAAGCCAGGAGAGCTCTCACACTGTGCTCTGTCTGAAACGAATTATCTGCTTTTAGCTTACTAGGATTTGTAGACAGAGAGTACAGCAAGAGAAATGGGATACTGTCAGTGTGACCCCTTGGGGAGGGCTGTGAATTTGGTGCACTGTCGTCCCTTTATGTTCCTCAGTAGGCCTGGATGCAATGAAGACTTTACTTTATAGGCATTTTTGACAAGGTAATGGTGCAGGAAAGTTATCCCATTCTAAATGGACCAAAGTTATAGGATGTTTTAGGTGGAGCAGTGCTGTCAGATCTTTCTAAGCAAACCATTCACATGTGAAATTGATAACTCTGGGTTATCATTTTTAACCCCGGGTTATCTTGTTCCATGTACATTGTAGGCATTTGGCAGATGCTTTACGGTGATATCAAGCTGTTTTTTCCAGTATGTACATTCCCTGAAATAGAACCATTAGTTGAGCTATAGGGAAGGTTTCACACTGTTCATACAGTACTTTACCCAGGTGGGCAGGTTTTGAAAATTCATGATTCTTATTTGCATTCCTAATTGACAATATTTATCATTTTGATTGGACAAATACAGCACGCAACAAGCACACAATCTTTTTAAATAACTCCATCTGTGGGAATGTTGCCACTTAAATCCATTGTGGTTGTCTTGTAAAAACAAAGACAAAAAATGAAAGAAGATGAAGAGTAGTAAGTCTTTATTTATATATTTATTGCAGATGAGCATGCCTTTTTTATTAATTAATTTATCACAAAGGAGCATTAGCATATCACTTATATTTATTTACCTATTGCAGAAGAGCATTATTTATTGCATATACATGTCACATGTATTAGTATGTCACATATATCACAAAAACAGTTATAAGTATCACAGGTATATTTGTAGCAATAGGCAAAAATACATTGGAAGATTATGTTCTCCTAAAATCTCCTACCGTGAATGTATTAAAACTTAATTTTTGATTGGTAATATGCATTGCTAAGAACTTAATTTGGACGACTTTAAAGGCAATTTTCTCAATATTTTGATTTTTTTTTGCACCCTCAGATTCCAGATATTCATATAGTTGTATTTTGGCCAAATATTGTCCTATCCTAACAAACCATACACCAATAGTGATGACTGAATTCAACTGAATTTCAATTGAAATATCAGTTTTAAAAAAATTGACCCTTATGGCTGGTTTTGTGGTCCAGGGTCACATTTATTATTAATTAATGTGTTTAAAAAAAACATTAAATAATTTGTTAATGGTATTATTGATTCATTTATAGATTGGTGGATGGATTGATATTTCCCTCATATGTTAAAAACTAAACATAGCACATTAAAGGTTTTTTGCATAATTGGTTGGTTTTGTTACATACTTTCCTGTAGCTTAAACAGTAGAACATAGTCATCAGTATGATTCCCAAGCGGTAAGTGTAAACAGTGTAAATATGATTTCCGTTGGGGCGATTGAAGTCACGCTGTGTCTGCTCCGGTCCAGAGACACGATAGCACGGAGCGGATCATATGCATGAATCAGCACAGATCACAAAATATATCAGACCCATTTGAATTCTAAACAGAATGCTGTATTTTATAGAGATATTGATGAGATTGTGGCTGTCATACTCTGTCAAATGCACCTTTACCGAGCTCTACACTATTGGCTATTTAAAAAAGAAGACGGGACTGCTTGATATATACCGCTCTTCCTTTTTCAGTTTAAATTACATCAACACATAGAATAACGCTGTGTTTCAAAGCACTTCAGTGGACCTTTAAAATCATCTTTCACATGCATAAATGTAAAACTTAAACATTCATGCTCATACTGTATACCTTAGAACATCAAAACTAGATGTTAATTAGATACTAGAAAAGGGATAGATGCTAAGTTAGATACTAGAAAAGGACATCATAACCCATTGGTCAAATATTGCCATTCTTCTTGCAAAGGCCTTACAACTGTGAAATGTTACAAACTCTGAACCAGTCTTAAGTAGCATGGATATATTTGTAGCAGTAGGCAAAATACACTGTAAAAAAGTTTTCACCAGTTTCAACTTAAAAGCTTATGTTCAGCAGTTAGAATAAAATGAGTTCAAATGACTTGTACTTTTAAGTTGATTTAACTTATGCTAAACTTAAGTTTTTAAGTTGAAACTGGTGAAAACATTTTACAGTGTACTTTTAATGGGTTAAAATTACAGATTTTTCTTTTATGCCAAAAATCATTAGGATATTAAGTAAAGATCATGTTCCATTAAGACATTTTGAAAATTTCCTTTTTTGAAAATATATCAAAACTTAATTTTTGATTATTAATATACATTGCTAAGAACTTAATTTAGACAACTTTAAAGGTGATTTTCTCATTATTTAGATTTTTTTGCACCCTCGATTCCAGATTTTCTAGACAGTTGTTTCTCAGCCAAATATTGTCCCATCCTAACAAACCATACATCAATGGAAAGCTGATTTATTCAGCTTTCAAATTATGTTTAGATCTTTATTTTAAAAAAATTGACCCTTATGACTGGTTTTGTGGTCTAGAGTCACACTGGTCAAATATTGCCATCCTAGAATCAACAGGTACATCTTTCCCTAGACATTCACGTGGACCTCCATACTCAGAAATGTCTATTTCCATGAGATTCCAACGTTTTGTTTTTAAATGACAAAAGAAGATAATCTTTACCTCCCAGATGATGTCCTGGTATAGACAATTGGCAAATGCCTGTTGACAATTGGAACGAAAAAGAAAAATATGTTTAGGCAATACAATCTTCTTTGTGTCCACAAAACAGATGCTGTACCATTATGTTACTACAGAAACTTAGTAACTCAAACCAAATTTGCCCAAAAGTGAGCAAAACTCGCTGTCACACTGATGAATGATGCAATTAAACATTGGCATCTTACACTCAAAACATCTAATTCACCCCCCACATTTTACAGCTTCATTACATGCTGTAGATTTAATGCCAATCTTAACTAAGATATCCGTGAAAGCATTTCCTTTCTCCCATGTTCCTAAATCGTAAGAAAATGAGCCCGAAAAATCAATAGGTAAAGTAATTTCATTTTAGTGACTTCCAATCAAACACCAAGCTAAACAAAAACACTCAAGCACACTTTTTCCCCCGATGCACAAGCCATGATATCACTTGTCTCCTGAATAAAACATGCGTCCCATTTAGATTCAGTTGGCTTCATCTTAGGGAGAGGGATAGAGAGAGAGAGATCTGGCCTGATGGGATGTAGAAAAGAAGCAACGTCTAGAAATAGTGTTGGCACAAAGAATCGACTTATTCGTGGATAATTATGTCAATTACACAACTCTGAAATCCTGTTTTCCTCTTTTTCCTCAATAGCTTGCGATGAAGATGTCTGGTTGCATTCGAAAGTCACCACTTGAGAAAGTAAGTAAACCAGAAACCAGCAGCTCCGAGCACCTGCCATGATGGTACTCGTCTCAATATGCTAATTAAGGACAAAAAGTAGAAGATTTGACAAGTCAAGAACACTTCTCAGTCACATATGCTGGAGCATATATAGAAGAGACACCATTAATGCCAGCACACACACACTTCCCCAGACGTTTCCCTCTCTAAACTTTAGCAACTTTGATATCAGCCGTGTTTATATCGGATGAGTGGGCTACCATAATTTTCCTCGGCGGATCAATAATATTAATCAAAAAAATGAACTGGGCTATGTTTGGACAACCAGAAACCCGATAAGCATGGCTGCACCTGCGTTTCCGCACACAGATCCCCGGCTCTGCGCTTGTCGCTTTCCTTTATCCACCCGGAAGGTTTTCTGTGTGTGACACATATTGACGTTTTCCATGCATACTGTCACCGTGATAGATTTTCAGTCCTTTGCCATAACTCCCCGCAGTCCTGAACCTCACTGTTTCCATCAGTCCGTCTCTCTATTCAGCCGTCTTTCTTTCTCATACGCACACAAATTGATCCAACACGTGCAGGAGTACCGAACGTCGACGCTAGTCAATCAATGCGCCCTATCGTTGAATAACAAAGTCTAGCAAGTACAACTATTCCCACTCAGCATGAATAATTAAAGACGGCTACTCTTATGGACACAGGCTCTATATTTTCTTTCCTTATACTTCATTCGCACTCGAATCGGCCTCTGGGCACAGCATGATTTTTACACACCGCAGTCAACAAAGCAAATGCACTGCGGGCTCCACAACAAATATCTGGTTTGATGTAAATCCTTAATTAGCAGACACTATACACTTCTGGCTTCCAGCTAGCCATATCGCAGCCTATATTTCAAAAATGTAGTTAAGTTTTTTTTTTTTTTTTTTATGGTGCTTTTATAAAGGCACAACATAATCAATGAACAGAGAGAGTAAAGTCTATTCGGCCCAGTGAGTCTGAATAAAAATTAAAGATGTTTATTAAAAGGCTGCTCAGTGAAGGGAAACAGCACTGTGCCATAACGTAAGGATATAACCACATATTCAAGACTGAAAGGGACCAAAGGTAATTATGTATTATATTATACTGCAATATATATATATATATATATATATATATACATATACAGTCATGTGAAAAAGTTATGGTTTTCTGTATCAGGACGTATTAAAAAATTAGTTGGTCCGTACCTCTGATTGAGCGATTGAGGTGTTGTGTTGCTGGATGTAATAATGAACGTAGTGGTCGTCATTTACTCCCGACATCTGAGCCGCTGAAGATGCAGTAGATTATGTTTGTTTGTGAAGGGAATGCGCCTCCAGATCTATCTATATCTGTCTATGTTCACGCGAATCATTCATGATCCAGCTTCACCTACAGCAGAAGAGAGTATAAGGGTTTTTTATGAATCTTTGCTATCGCCTTTCCTAATAATGTGCCAGTTAGCAAGTTTAGTGGCTGAATGCAGCTAAATGCGGCTAAAGTAAACAGGCTCGTCTCTCCACAGAGAGAAGAAAGGGGCGGGGCGAGCAGAGCTCATTTGCATTTAAAGCAGCCTCGACTAGAATGAGATATTTTTGCAGAGCTTATTTTGGCAAGGTAAAAAGGGTGTTGTTTTACACAACCATTGAGAATTTTTAACCAAAGTATATTATAGACTTTTCATTAAGACCCTGAAGAATCATATCAACTTGTGGAAAATAGGCATCTGATGACCCCTTTAAGAAAAATACAGCCAAGAGGGAAAGGACATGTGTGACAAAGTTAGGACACCCTATAAGTCAATTGCCTGTAGATCCACTTTTAGCAGCAATAACTTAAAGCATTCATTTTCTGTCTTTATCAGTCTCTCACATCGTTCTAGGAGAATTTGGACCACTCTTCTTTTCAACATTGACTCCAGAATACTTTGATATACAGAGGAGTTCATGGCCAACTCAATGACTGTGAGGTGCCCAGGGCCTGTGGCTACAAAACAAGACCAAAATTATCAGCCCTACTCCAGCATGCTTGTCTTTTGGTATGAGGTGTTTGTGCTGATATGCTCTTTAGGTTTTCACCAAACTTAGCGCTGTGCCTTATGGCCAAACATCTCCACTTCGGTCTCGTCTGTTCAAAGGACATTATTCTAGAAGACTTGTGTTTTGTTCAGATGCAGCTTTGCAGACCTAAACTGTGCTGCAATGTTTTTTTTTTAGAAAGAAGAGGCTTTCTTCTGCCAAGCCTTCCAAACATGCCATTTTTGTCCCATATTTTTCTAGTGGTATTGTAATGAACTTTATTATTTAACATGTTAACTGAGGCCTGTAGAGTCTGAGGTGTACCTCTTGGTTTGTCTGCTATTTCTTTGAGCTTTACACGGTCTGATCTTGGGGTGAATTTTGTGGGACGTCCACTCCTGGAAGGAGAGATGTCTGTTTTAAATGTCTTCCACAAGTGAATAAACTTCATATTGTTTGGAAATGGCCATATTACTCTTCTCAGATTGATGGCAGCAACAATTGTTTCTCTAAGATGATTGCTGATGTCTTACCTGCTTGGCATTGTCTCTGATGTCTTACCTGCTTGGCAAACACCTGAAGGCTCCAGACCAACAAACTGCCTAAGCTTATGCTTTTATAGAGGCGCTCAGACTTGCTGATGATCAGTTAATCAAAGGTATTTGATTAGCAGTGCTTGACTGTTATTTACCCTCTTAATTCTAATGTTAACAGTAAGGCTGTCCTAACTTTGTCACACATGGCTTTTCCATTTTGGCTTTATTTTTGTTCTGTAAATAATGACATGGTGCAATTTGTCATGTGTTGTTGTTCATCTGAGGTTTTATTTATTTATTTTTTTATTTGCAAATTAACTTGTCATATATTGCAGTATAATATAAAACATAATTACCTTTTGGCCCCTTCAATCTTGAATATGTGGTTATATCCTTGCGTTATGGCACAGTACTGTTTCTCTTCACTGAGCAGCCTTTTAATAAACATCTTTAATATATATCACTATATTATGTTATATTATTAATTATATTTTTTCTATGCATTATAGCACTGTATTGTACGGTATACTCTACTGATGCATTATGTATTAACTCATTTATTTTCTTATTTCATTCTAATATTATTTTAATTAATTATTCAAATCTTATTATTTATTTATCTGTTTATTTTGATGAATCATTTTATTTTATGCGGGAAGATGCCCCCTTAAGAACAATGTGGATTTACTTTTAAATGACAACATATTTAGATATATGTTTATGTGCAGGAGGACAGT
The DNA here is from genome assembly GCF_022985175.1 of Labeo rohita. Classification (NCBI taxonomy): domain Eukaryota; kingdom Metazoa; phylum Chordata; class Actinopteri; order Cypriniformes; family Cyprinidae; genus Labeo; species Labeo rohita. The sequence goes on along the minus strand of NC_066879.1, from coordinate 19,787,418 downwards.
GCATCAGCCAATATGTTATTATAGGAAATAAATAGAAACTTTTTTTATTCAGTTGGTATAGCACAAAATGTGAAATATTAGTATTAATAAGACGGGTAAGAGGGTCCTGCTGGGGTAAGTAGCCCCTCTTATAATATTGAGTAAGTTGTGCCTACAGTATATATAAAATTTATTTACTTTAGTTGGATAGTTGAATAACCAATGACAGACAAAGCAGAATACAATTTTATCTGAAAGATAAAATTGTTTTATGTTTTATATTATACTGCAATATATGACAAGTTAATTTGCAAATAAAAAAATAAATAAATAAAACCTCGGATGAACAACAACACATGACAAATTGCACCATGTCATTATTTACAGAACAAAAATAAAGCCAAAATGGAAAAGCCATGTGTGACAAAGTTAGGACAGCCATTTTATCTGAAAGATAAAATTGTTCTGTGACTTTTATACAGGCATATATTTAACTGCCCATGTTTTACTTGACAATATGTGATAATAGCAATAATGCAAATTTAGTGGTTTTACTCATTCACACTTACCCACATCCATATGTATTTCCTGTAAGAGTGGGCGCTGCCATTTGGAAATTCAGTTATATTGTCCAGCTATATTCAGCTGTCCAAAACAACTCATTTTGCAGCTTGATATGGCATATTGGTGTGTCTTACCATATTATTTTAATGTATTATCTTAATTATGAACTCACTGGTTTGTAGTGCAAACTGTTTTGTCAGTCTTACCGTTTACTGCACGATGCATTTTATATTTTTCTCGTTATTTCCCTAGAGCGCCTAATAAACCGGAAGTCTTGCCCATAGGCTGGCTTACTTATATATATATATATATATATATATATATATATATATATATATATATATATATATATATATATATAACAATTCAAACTAAATACTGAGGAGTACAATGTTTGCGGAGGTTACAGCCGTGCTGTGACGTCATGTATTGTTGAAGATTATCTCTGAGGAAACTAACTAGTCAAATCCTCCCTCTTCAATTGCTCTCTTTGAGAACTTTCTGAATGTGTCTCATTGTTCGTTGTCATTTCCTTCTCTCGTTTCGTTTGAAAAGACTCCACAGAGGAAGAGATGCTCGCAGGGAAATGACGAATTGCTGCAGCCCTCGAGAGCACAGAAATTAGCGCGGCTGAATGTAAATTACTGCCATTGTAAATGATGACAGAGGCGAGGCGACACCCAGATAATATTTTTCTACTGTTCTCACTTCTGCTATTGAGCCACAATAATGGAATCAGAGGTATTGTTCCATTTGTATTTAGAAGCAGAGCTTTAGTGGGTAAGACGCCGAGTCTGTTTATCGGTTCAGTGATATCGAGCAGTTGTTTATTCAATTCAATCCACCTCAGAGCGCTTAATATGCGTTGCATCTCTTTTCTTTTCTCCAAATCTTTTGAATGAAACAATTGAACCATGTTGCACTTCAACTCAGTGTAATTCTGAAGGGAAACTATAGAGCGAAGAGACAGAGTACTGAAGAGGTTACAGTAGGATTGATGGTTTCTTACAAACGAAATGCAACTTTTCCTTAAGACTTTCAGCTGGAAGATTTTGGTCCAGTGTAGCAGCGCCATCTGGTGACGTATTCCGAAAGAAACGTCATCTCAAACTAACTATTTAGTCATCAGTTACTCCTCTCATGTCGTTTGTACCCTTATTTCATGCAGTTTAGATAACTTAGAATAGTGCATTCGAGTCATATAGACTTTAATGGCACTTTATAGTGATTGCCCCCATTAAAATTTTAACTTTGCGTTTTTGCATAGGAACTAACCCTGTGGGCGAGACTTCCGGTTCACTGGCCGCTTTAGGGAAATAACGAGAATAACGTGCAGTAAACGGTAAAACTGTTTGCACTACAAACCAATGTGTTCATAATTAAGATAGTACATTAAAATAACATAGTAAGACACACCAATTTGCAATATAAAGCAGCAAAACGAGTTTTGTACAGCTAAAAATAGCTGGACATGCATGAGACTGGAAGCCAGACCCATAAAATGTACAAACAGGGAAAATAAGGTGGATAGATTCTTGACTGTAAATACATATTTATAATACAACTATGCATACAATGTAACTGTATTTATGTATATATGTATTTTATATAATATCTGCATATTTTTAAGAGTACACTAGCATATAATAACTTTAATACGGACTTAAAGTTATCACAAAACTCTATTACAAAGAAAACGTGAGACATCAGAAATAGTGCATACTTTATTAATATATTTTGATATTTCATACAGAACATAGTGAGATTTATCTTTAAAAGCTGCCAGCAAGCACATTAATACATATTTTGCCAAAAATGCATCATTCAGTGAACGCAGACCGTGATGAAATCATAAAGCAGTTTTGCTATGGCTTTAAAAATTACTGTTAATTAAAATGAAATGTCTGACTGTAAAAATAAAAAAAACTGCAAGTAGCTTAATGCATAATCAAACACAAAATATAATTATGTGAATTAATGTAAGCAGAAATGTAGTGAAGGCATTAAAAAAGACTTTCGTACTTGAAACAGATTATAAAATCAAAGGACAGTCAAATCGTTTATGTTTAGTCAACTGTTACATAAACCGTAAGTAATTACTGTCAATGTAAATAACAATACACAAGGCACAAGTTCATTATATATGGAGACTATCAAAGGCATTTTTCTCCAAAAAAAAAAATAAGGCAGGCATGTCATAAAAATAAACTTAAATCAAAATGAAAAAGACGAGGATGTTATGACACAAGACAGTCAACACAGTTCATAAACCTCTCAGAAGGAACTATAAGTGGTCTAATTTATTGCATATTTCGAGAACACAGTGAAGGCTTTAATAAAGCAAGATAATTTAAACTGGGAAGGAGATTACACAGCCTGAGCACTTTCAGTCGAGCGAAGAGTTTGGTTTAGAGCTTGTCGTGTTCCTCCAGGCTCATTACATCATGCATTAACTTTTGATCCCCTGTCTGACAGAAAAATGTGAGGCTTGAGCATACATTAAATATCAAATGCAACTCTCAGATCAATACATCAAAGCTGGTCCTTGGGTCAGACACAGAAAGGGGTTCAGCCTTGAGAATAAGCTCTGTGGCATTGCATATGAAGCAACAGAATTCAAAAATGTGCTGAATAATCATTCTGAACAGTGTGAATACAACTAGCATTATCTTTATAAACATGCAAGTACATATATCTCGATAAACAATATAAAAGCATTTGTTTGGTTTTGGTTGCAGTGTGTTAAGACAGGAACATCTGTTGGTGTGAGACCAAAGAAAATCCACTGACTACGAACTGTCATGGAAAAACAAATTTAAAGTTTAAGTACGAAAACAAAGTAAGACACAAATGACGACTAATCCGAGATAATATGCGGTCCAGATTTAGTTTGGTCTCTGTTTATTCTTTAAGCACCATAGATGTAATACTTGACCATCCTTTGGCTCCCCCTGTGGGCGAGGAGATCTACTTGCGGCCCAGGGTCTCCGCCAGCTTCTTAAGTCTTTTCTTCAGCTCCAGAGGAAACTTCTCGTAACATTTCTTACACACCGGCTTCATGTCGAACTCCACAAACTTGTTCCTAAAACACAAGTTTTGCTTTTAGGAGGGTGAATTTTAAAACATTCAGGCCAGAAACGTAGTCTACAAGTATGCATCTCATTCCAAATATAAGTATATAAAGAACAAAAATGACAAGCACAAAATATAATTACTAAATTTAACTAAAATTATTCAAAATATTATATATTATATAATATAAAAAATATAAATGACAAGCACAAAATGTAATTACTAAACTTAATTAAAATTATTCAAAATATTATATATTATATAATATAAAAAAATAAAAATGACAAGCGCAATAAAATTCTGTTACATTTTTAACTAAAATTCTAAATAAAATTAGCCAAAAAAAAGCCAAATTATTCAAAATATGACTTGCACAAGATATTCTATAATATTTTGAAATCACACATACACGCAGAATAAAAATGACATAAAATAAAATCACTAAACTCAACTAAAATTAAAAAAAAAAAAATCCAAATTACTCAAAATATGACAAGCACAAATTAAAATTAACTAACAAAATAAATAAAAAAATAAATAAATAAAAATTATTCAAAATATTAAATACTGTAATACAAGGTTTTAGCAGTTACATACATTCATGTTTATTATAGGCGTTTACTTTTAATAACATTTTTGAAGGCAATGTCATGCACTGGGTCTATGAGTAACCAAAAATGTGGGGACAAAAACATCAATAAAACATTAAGAATATGATCATGTTGAACCGAAAAATAAACACTGGAAAATAGAGATGCACTGATTATTAAAATAAGCACAATTATTATGACGTTATGGCTGCTAACTGATAAAAGGCTTTTAATTTATTTAATTTCCATATTTTAATAACTAAATTAACAATTAGAAAAACTGCTTCACTTGAAGTTTAGCATCACAACACTATAATGGAAAAAATGAAAAATTTATATTGTTATATAAATATACAGTGTTATTAAATTAATAGCATGTTTTTAAGATTAATTGAGCATTAGATGATGTTAAAGGTACATTTACACTCTATATTTAAGGAAAACATTAATGAAAAACAGGAAAATGAGCATGCATAATAAAATATCCGACAATAATTAAAAAAAAAAAAAAAAAAAATACAGAGTAGCTGAAAATACGGGGGAAAAATGGTGAGGCTGAAGGCACTAACCAACGCTAATGAACGAGTGAAGCAGATGAGCGTGAAGAAGGAAAAAGAGAGAAAAGGGTTACAGACAGACGGCGATGACTTTCTTTCGCCGTTCGCGAGAGTCGCGTTCGCGTTTTGCCAAACGCCGCTTCAGCTCTTCCGGCAGGCGTTCGTAACAGTGTTTACACACAGGCTTCAGGTCCACTTCCACAAACCTGTCCCTGCAGGGCCACCGTCAGGGACAATGAGGGAGGAAAGTGGAGAAACAAGCGAAAAGGAGGGAAAATTGGAAGAGGAATGGGTTTGAAGCAGGAGAGAGGAAGAGAAATAGAATGTGGTAGCATTTCGAGAGTGAAGGAGAGAATCAAATGGGACAGAAGTAGAGAATAAAAGAGTTAGCTGGAGAGAAAGGTTAGTAATGATCCAAAAAAAGAACATCACAGCAGCCGAGAGACCCAATTTAAAGACACTTCTGCACAAATTTAAACACAGCTACTGAACAGTCGCTAACAGAAAAAGGGAAAGGGGGACAGATTGTGATATAGGATGAGAACGTGTGTAAAATCACTTACTTGAGGGTGAGCTTGGTGTTACAGGTCGAGCACGAGAAGCAGTTCACACACCAAGCCTTGTTCAGAGCCGACACCACTGCGAGAAAACATAAAACAACTCAGTTCCCCATAGCCATAACAATTGCACATCAAAGCATTGTTTTTTATTATTATTTGCATGCTGAAGCTTTAAAGGTTGGGAACTAAATGTCAAGATTATGTTTAAGTAAACAGCGATTACCATCTCCTTCGATCACGCGGTTGCAATGATAACAAACGTCACCAAAGAGCTGCACAACAGACAAAACAGATGCTTTAGTCTCACATAAAAAGCTAAAAGTTGTATTATCCACAATGCATTCTGTGATCAAAAAGAGCTTTGATAAAGAAGATCAGACATGTGTTACCTGGTTGTAGTGAGTCTCGCAGTAAGCAAGTCCCTTTCTCTCGTAATGACGGTGTCCCAGGAAAGGCTTCTCGCACTTGGCACAGACAAAATGCTGTAGAGACACACAAAAGAGCAAGATTTGAGCATGGCATTCAAATATACACTGCTATTCAAAAGTTTGGAGTCGGTAAGATATTTTAAAAATGTTTTTGAAAGAGGTCTCTCATGCTCACCAAGACTGCATTTATTTGAAATACAGGAAAAAAGTAATATTGTGAAATATAAGTACAATTTAAAATATGTTTTATACTATATATATATATATATATATATATATATATATATACACACACACACACTATATATATATATATTATATATATATATATATATGTGTGTGTTCACGCCATATCGTAATTCCCGTAATTACGAGATTCACGTACTCATAGAACTCGTAATAACAACTTGTAAACTGTGTCTTCTGAGAGCTACGACTTGTACCACATGACCGCTGTACCACCTGACTAACGTAGGCTCCGTTTAGGCATTGATAGTGTTGCCATAGAAATGCATAATTCTGAGTCTGAGGACATGAACAGCTCCGAGTAGAACATCACATGCTGTCATCTCGAAATTACAGTAATTACGATATGGCGTGAACGCAGAATTACTTCAGTCTTCAGTGTCACATGATCCTTCAGAAATCATTCTAATATGCTATAACAGTTGTACTGCTTTATTAGTTATATTTTTTTCCAGGATGCTTTTAAGCTTTGAACAAAGTTCTAAAGAACAGTATGTATTTGAAATAGAAATCTTTTATAAATTATAAATGCGTTCACTGTCACTTTTGATTGATTTAATGCATCCGTATTGTAAAAAATAAAAAATTCTTTAAAAGCGATATCATCAGAGATATCAGAGTCTCACCTAATGCTCACAGCACAGAAAAGGGATAGGTATAATATTGTTTTAATTAGTAATGATTAAATACAATTCCAACCACTCGAGTAGCACAGCAAACAATAATAAGGTATTCTTTAAAAAAAAAAAACACCCCTTTAAATAATTAAATATCACTAAATTATGAAATTTAATATGACAACAGCATGAAACCTTCATTTTTCTCTGTTTAAGTGTTTTCATTGTTCAAGTAATTATTCAAGAAAGCAGTCATTAATAAAATAAAGAACAAATTGCAAGCAATGGAGCAAATAAAACAAACACAAAGAAATAAATGTGCTGCCTAGTTACTGAAGTATCTAAGTAAACATCCAGAAACTGAAATCTTACTAATAAACAAAATTACCTGGCATAGTTTTCACTGTATGATTATTATATAATACACAATAATACACTGATCCGATGCTGTTTGACTCCAGAGGGCTTATTCATGGTACTAAAGTTATCCAGCTGTGAGCAGTGAGTGCTTCTCTTTTCATACTATATTATTGTTTGATTAATATTACAAACATATTAGAGCGTGACAGGTATATTAGACTGCAAGGTCTCAAACACAGGACTGATATCCCATGCTTTCATACACTTAAGACATAACTGATTCTGTTCATGTTGAAACCTTGCCAAAGTGGCTATTCTGATCAATAAACATGCACAGGTTTTTTTTTGTTGTTTATATCACCTAGTCTCTATATATGGGCCATTCTACAGAATTGGTTCATATGTCTTGAAAACAAATTGTATGTATGCAAATAATATAATAACAAAAGTTACACATTTCTAGTAATTGTGCAGTTAATTCTCATATTGTATTTTCAGAAAGTTTTGGAATATTTGTCCTTTCCCCAATGTATTACTACCGAAACAGTAATAATAATTTAATTGGATTGGTTATATTGACCTATTAAGATTTTTCTTACATCTGCATTATAAATATACTGTTTTTATGGGACAGCCACTTCCCAATTAAAAGTACCCAATAAATTATAATTTTATATATATTAAGCTTACTAATATTTTAAATATTATTGCTGGTTTCAATAGATAATAGAAGGATCTTAGTAAACATCTAAGATTTAAATACTTTTTAAATGTGTCTTTTGGTTGTGGGACAGTAGTTTGCACCAATTCTGTAGAATAGCATATATATATTCAAAAAAATATTATAGTGCACAGTGTGTGAACAGTACTTTAATTTTGTAACCATTTTGAACATTATATAACAAAAAAAATTAGTAAATAAAAAAATAAAAACACACAGACCTCCACATGCCACTGTTTGCCCATGGCGTTGACCACACGGCCCTCGATAGGACGCCTGCAGGCGCCACAGATCGGCACTCCCATCTTATCATGGCAGGGTAGGCAGTAAAGCTCTCCTTTCAGCTCGCGAGCGTCGGCAGTCAGCTCCTTACTGTAAAACACGCAACCTCAAATTCATATCACTTTCAGTAAATGGACACAGCAGATGGAATCACTTAGTGCCACACTGACCCGCAGTTACTGCAGTTGAAGTGGTCGGGATGGTAAGGGTCGTTTTTGAAAATGAGGGGTTGTTCCTCAATGATGGCGTGACACTTCTGACAGATGTACTTCCCGAGGCCTCGAGCTTTCTCGCGGTTATGACACGGACGGCAGAGATGGCTGAAAAAAAAAAAAAGCGCTCAGATGGTGATTCATATCTTGTTTGTTCATATTAACAGTTATTATTTTGGTCCCACATGCTACCAGCAGAGCTAAAGAACATCTCAAATGTATGATTCTGGTTGGCAGGATTTAAAAAGTGTTTTTCGGAATCAGAATTGCATGTGAGAACAAAGGTAGTCCATTAATGAAAGCTGATCATAGACCAACTGAACGTATTCAGTCTGTCAGTCACATGTTCACGGTCACCCCTCACTGGCTGTAAACTCACCGGCCGGCGTTCTTGACAAATCCAACATCGGCGAGCACGGCTTGGCAGATATCACAGCAGAAACAGTCAGGGTGCCAGCTGTTATTCATGGCCTTAATCACACGCCCAATTATAAACTCCCCTGTGGGAATATGAGGGACACAATTCACCATTAGCACAGTCAATAGCATCACCTGTTTCAGTGTTTGTGCATGTGCGTCTCTTACCACACTGGTGACAACAGGGAGCAAACAACATCTGGAAATCATGCTCACAGTATTTCCTTCCCTCAAACTATGGACAGAAGGGAGAAAAATCAAACATAACATCAGCTCCGATGGGAATACATCTCAAAGTCAATCAAATGCAGACAATTGCAACATGCAGACAAAACACACTGCGACTTCCAGAACTCATAAATGATTACATTATCTGAGTTTTCACTATTATAAGTCATGTTTTTTAACTGCGTGGATCTTAGGGTCTTCCTATAATTTGCTAAAAATAGAACCAAAGAAACAGTATCACACTTTCAACTGCTGAGCTTCAAGATTAAATGCGACATGACAGGTTTGATGCAAGTACCTCGTAAAAGAGCCCTTCAGGAAACTGCTGGAAACACTGGGCGCAGACGAAGCACTGTTCGTGATACAGCTCGCCGTTGCTGTTGACGATCTTCTCTGCTGGGGCAAATCCGCTTTTACACCGTTCGCATGAGGCGTTTGCCAGGGCATTGGCCATGTTGCTGTTAGAAACAGATCAATGCCAGGAGAAATGAAGAATAGTGACCATGAGATCTAAAACAGCATTACAAGTCAGCTTTGGTTTATCTACAGTTTGGGTCAGTATGATTTTTAAAAATGTTTTTAAAGAAAGTAGTACGTTTATTTAGCAGGAATGCATTAAACTGATCAAAAGAGAAGCTAAAAAATAGTCCTTTTGAACTTTCTATTCATCGTAAAAACTATGGAAGCCCCTTAAGGTACTTTACTCTAACAATTGCATGTTTGTATCTCGCAATTCTGACTGTTTTTAAGCAAACTGCAATTTTATATCTCGCAGTTTGGACTTTTTTTCTCAGAATCGATTGATATAAACTTCCAAGTTCATATTTTGCAATTATGACTTTTTTTAAAGCTATTTAATAACTCGCAATTTGGACTTTTTGCAAAATCTCACAATTGCAAGTTATAAAGTCAGAATTGTGGGATATAAACTTGCAATTCTGACTTTTTAAAGCAAACTGCCAGTTTAATTCTAATAAATTCTTGCTTTTTTTCTCAGAATTGCTTGATATAAACCTGCAATTGCGAGTTTGCGAGCTTGACAAAGTCAGAATTGCAAGATATAAGGCCAAAGTTGTGGGATATAAACTCACAATTCTGACATTTTTCTTAGAATTGCATGTTTGTATCTCGCAATTCTGACTTTTTAAAGCAAATTGCCAATTTATATCTCACAATTTGGCCTTTTTTTTAGAATTGCATGTTTGTATAAACCTTTTTCTCAGAATTGAGATATAAACTCACAATTGTTATGAAGTTATAAAGACCAGTTCTGAAGGGGAAAAAAATACTGATATTTTCTCAGTTTATATCACAACTGTGTGTTCTAAAGTCAGAATTGCGAGATATGGGCTTCTATAAAAACCAAGGCATCATGGTTTCCACAGAAATATTAAGCAACACAACTGTTTTCAACATTGATGATAACAATAAATGTTTTTTAAACAGAAAATCAGCATATCAAAATGATTTCTGAAAGATCATGTGACACTGAACATAATGATGCTGAAAATTCAGGAATAAATTAGATTCTAAAATATATTCAAACTGAATCACCTCAGTTGTGCATGGGTCTAATTTAACATTATTAAACTGCATCAATATCAATATCTCACAGTATTTTTGCCATCCTGCTCTTGAAAGCAATTCAAGTTGATGTTCCTCTACTCAAAAATCCCACGTAGCCCGTCTAGCACTTTGCAGGATATAAAGTTACTCCATTTAGGTGAGACCGGGAAAGACTGCAATCAATGTTTACATCACACAAACAGAATTAGCCTGGCGTGGCCTGTGGTTACCCTGCTAGATGTGATCTCAAATGACTCAGTGATTCCCTGCACAGCCATTTCTCCTCTATGACATTACAGGTGATGTGGCTATTAGGGGACGGGGCGTCTTTACAACTTCTCATTCCCTTCACCACTGTCATGGCGTTAAAGCAGACATGTTTCTAAGGCTGTGTTCCCTAATATGGTGAGGTTAAGCTGAGCAGAGAAGATCTGCTTGTGTAATAACACACTGTAGATCTATAAATAGATCATTTGTGTGTTACAGAGATGGAGATTGTTGCACGTCAGTTCTTATCATATGCAAGAGCTCACAGAGCAACAGTGGAGGTCTCACACTGCTGTGTGAGGAAGTGGGAGCTGTGCCATCTGTGTGTGTTTGTGTGTTGAAGGCTTGCTTATGTATGTAACACACTCCCAGCTTATCCAGCATCCATTTAGAAAGAATGTACAGTGGGATAGAAGTCTGAAAACCTCAACAAACCATATACAAAACTATTTCAATTTCTTAGAATGTTTATTATTATATTGTTAACTCAACTTTTCATTCCAAATGTAATTTTCAGCATCATTTCTCCAGTCTTAAGTGTCACATGATCCTTCAGAAATCATTCTAATATGATTAGCCATTCAAGAAACATTTCTTATTGTTATCAATGCTCTAAACAGTTCAGCTTTATGCACATATGTGACTCTGGACCACAAAACCAGGCTTAAGTCGCTGGGGTTTTATTTGTAGCAATAGCCAAAAATACATTGTATGGGTCAAAATTATTGATTTTTCTTTTATGGCAAAAATCATTAGAAAATTAAGTAAAGATCACGTTCCATGAAGATATTTTGTAAAATTCCTACTGTAAATGTATGAAAACCTATTTTTTGATTAGTCATATACATTGTTAAGAACATTATTTGAAGAACTTTAAAGGCGATTTTCTCAATATTTAGATTTTTTTGCACCCTCAGATTCCTGATTTTAAACAGTGGTATCTCTGCCAAATATTGTCGTATCCTAACAAACTATACATAAATGAAAAGCTTATATATTCAGCTTTCATATGATGTATAAATCTCAATTTTGAAAAAATGACCCTTATGACTGGTTTTGTGATCCAGGGTCACATATTTCTTCATGATTTTTTGATGAATAGAGGGTTAAAAGAACAGCACTTAAACATTATTAATCTCTCTACTGTCACTTTTGGTCAATTTAATTCATATTCATCCTTACAGAATAAATGTATTACTTTATTTTCAAATTAATAAATAAATAAAATACAGACTCTAAATGTTTTAACGGTACTGTATATTTCACTAACACATGATAATTGTAGGTTTTAAGCGGCTTAACATCTCAGGAAGCAAATTATGTCGGTGTTTCCCTAGAGGATCTGACAGTCTGTGGGAATCTCAGGAATGTCTCCCAACAGCACAGACTACACAAAACATCTGAGAAACAATTTTCAGATATCAATTTCCAGAAATACTGTGAAATTAAATATCAAATAAACTTAAAATAAATAATCATGTATTTATTTGCTTGCATTTATCTAAGACGTATTGTACTGTAGTTAACTACAGTATGACAGGGCTTATCTAAACACTTGTGTGTGTGTGTGCGTGTGTCTCTCCCAGGAAAACTCCACTAGGGAGGCTAATTAGCTTAGCATCCGCCCTCATCTAGAAATCCGTTACAGTTAGTAGTTTCCGCTCAATAATAAACACAGATTTAACCCTAACCGTTTTAACAGTCAACAAAGAGAGAGGTTGGAAAAAAGAAGGTGAAGAAAAGTAATAAAGCAATTAATAAAAATACAGATATCTGCTGCATCTCTCGCTGAACATTTTTCCATAAAATTTCGTTAAAAATAAAAATCCGTTTTAAAAATCGTACCTGCCCGTCATCTCTGCCACCCCCAGCATCCCCTTCAGCACAGCTTATCCTGAGAGACGATTCAGGTTTTATTCTACAAGATAAGACGCCCCTCGGATCTGTTGCTTTTACACTTTTTTCCCTTCTGTCTGGGACAAAGATGGTTTCCTGAAAAACTGACGGTCCACTCTGCTCGCTTCTTCCGGGTACGGTCACGTGCTACTCGGCTGAACCTCTGATTGGCTTCTGACTTCTATACGGACTTCTGATTGGACTTCTGACTTTTACATGGATCAGCTCCACAGCTGTGCAGAGCTTTCAAACTTAATTTGGGCACGATATAATATAATATAATATAATATAATATAATATAATATAACATAATATAATATGAAATATTATTTTCCGTTTTAAATTGTTGTTAAATTACACATATTTAAAATATCATTCATCAAATAATAAACAAAAGAAATATTAAGTTCTATCAACTATCAGTATTACTGTACAAAGTACACTTTGGATTATATATATATATATATATGTATGTATATATATATATATATATATATATATATATATATATATATATATACATATCTTGCCCTAAGGCAAGAACGGGTGTTGTTTTGGTTTTAGGACAACTTTGATGAAAGGTTTTGATCCACTTCAAATGTTGACTACTATATATTTTATAACACACTCAGTTATAGTTATTTACACTTGACTTTAGTTTTAGACTAGTAAAATACACAAAATAAATGTTAAGCAAATACTTCTAAAAATTCACATACATTTAATGCATAATAATTTACAAATGTATATATTAAAAATCAATTATCTGAAAACACTTTTCTTTGTATTGTGAAATATGCTGAACTTAATGGTAAAAGCCCATTATGAGCCCTCTTGTGGTCGTTTTGCGTTAATACGGAACACTAGTGAAAGGGGCGAAACAGAGTGGACAGGCTACAGTTCACAATTAAAATGAGCTACACACTTCCTCTGACGTCAGCTTTACTCACTTCTATTAAATAGAGACTTATATGGCATTGATACGCGACAGCGCAAAATCCGCTCATTTAAAGTTAAAATCCTTAGTCAGTAAACTTTTTCCATGTCACTTGAATCAGAAAACAGCTGTTATTCTGTCAAATACACACATTTAGTGTCAACAAGCATTATGAAAAGTTACGTTTTAAAAATGTTGCAGCTTCTATTGCATATCCACCACACGAGGACGCTGTTGCAAAAATGAAGAGAAAGAACTTGCACACAGTAAATGAAAGGAAATATAGTCCTATCTGTGGGACACCTGTATGAAATGTAGGTAAACTGAAACATCTAATTTATTAAAACTGCAGTAAGCTATAGAAGGCTGTAATATAGTAGTGTGTGTGTTCTATATGGGATATACGGAAATATTAAGCTAAAGTAATTTATAATATGTAAATTAATTTAGTTATTTTTAGGTTTTTTTTTTTTTTTTAATTATTAAGAAGTCCTTAGTATTATAAATGTAAATTATAAACAAGCAAATGTTATGACTATAATATGTATATATAGTGTTTTCACGACGCTTCATCAAACCGCCATACTAGCGGTGCTGAACGTAAACAATGCCACTGAACCAAACAAAACTCGCATATTTCGCTGATTATTGCTGCTGAAAATGGTCAATTATTGTCATGTTTTGGGCTGTACTAATGGTTTAGAGCGGGGAAAAAAATTTGGAGTACTATAGACTGCCAAAAGTTATAATAAATCAAGGAGAAGAGTGCAAAAAACTGACTGAGGAACAAAAATGGTAGTTTGTTGTTGGCCAAACTAAACCAGGATTTCCAGGGTAAGGATCTTGACAGTATTCACGTTTGTTCTTACAATTTCCGATCAAGTAAGTGAAATATTATGGTAATATCTTAATTAAAACAGCCCGTACGTATCTTTACACCTATTAACTTTAGTTTGTCAAAATATTGCACCCTTTCCTGCTTACTGAGTCCTTCTCTATATGATTTAGCGGCTTCCACGTTTTTTTCTGTGGTTTAGACAACGTAAATTAGCAGAACAACATATTCAGTAGTATATTAACTGTACAATCCATGCTGTTGTTTACATCTGAGTATCGCCATACTGGCCGTGCATTCGAGAAACTGACCAAATCGTGACGTAAGTGCAAACCCTCTATTATAAATGTAACTTTTTTTTGTTTTAGTGGTAAACCTAGCCATTTAACATGATTCTGTGATTTCTAAAGGTGATATTTGATTTGTAAGCAGTCCACAAAAACATTGCCATCGTTTGCATTTTCAGCAACAGTCACTCAAGGTGAGAAACAGAAACAGTTGATAGGCTCCTTCATTAATGTGCCCGGATAAAGAGCAGCCGTGTCTAATCTTTCTGTGATGGATTCTATGATATAATCTTGTACTCACAAAAAGCTGTTACTGGATTTTGAATCTCTCACTTATACATTATCATTTTTTGGGGCCTCTGGGTTCTGCCCTTTAGTCTGAATTCATCACCTCCTGGGTGTCGTTGTCATGGATACGCATGGATGCGCAAAGGTCCATCTGAAGTTCTGGGTAAGAGAAATGCACGATTTACTGATTAACATTCAGAGTTACATAAAGACGGTATAATCACCAGCAGGCCTGATCAAACATGATGCTGTGATGTGAGATAAATGGATTCATAACGCTGTTCATCTTAAGGTCATCGCTGCTTTAGAAGAGCGTTCAGAGAGACAATCATTCATCAAGTGGAACTTATAGACCAAAGTTAAGCGATAACATTTGTCTTGGCACTGATGTGTAAGTGCATATTCATAACTATTCATCACTTTTATGATTTCTTGATATGACAGTCCTCGTTGAGTTTGTCTTTTGCCTTATGAGATGAAATAAGCAACTGTATTCTGGTATGTGCACGATAAGCTTCCCACAGATGGCTTTTACACATCACATGGCAATGAAAAGGATGCTTGTGGTACAGTGTAGATATGAATTAAGATCTTTTCAAAGTGTTTTTGTCAATTCTAGGGGTGAGAAATATATTCAAACATGACAAACAAACTTCAATGTATCCATTACAGAATTTAAAAACATCTAATGCATTACATGTTTATTTCCTATTCAAAATATGATGAATAATAACAAATTAAATATTAATTAAATTTTTGGCCCTGTAAATGTAAAATCTGGTGTATTGTTTGTGATAATAATCCATGATGGTGTAATTTGTCCCTCCAGTTACATTTGCAGCACTTTTTAACAAATATGAAAATATGAATCATACCAAAATGTCCATAAAGTTGAACCAGATGAACTAAGCATGATTCATCACATAATTTGTGATAACAGTCACATAATCAAAGTGAATCGCTGTCAGAGCAAATATTTACAGCTAGAGTACAGAACATCTGAACATACACAACCATAGATAGATAGTTATATTATCATAGATAGATAGACAAACCATAGATAGATAGTTATATAGATAGATAGATAGATAGATAGACGGATAGACAGACAATGATAGACAGATGGATAGACGCATAGATGATAGACAGACAATGATAGATAGATAGATGGTTGGATAGACGGATAGACGGATAGATGGATAGATAGATAGATAGATAGATAGATAGACGAATGGATGGATAGACGGATAGATATATGATAGACAAACGATCATACATATATAGATAAACTAGATAGACAGAGATAGATGGATAGACAGACGATGATAGATAGATAGACGGATAGACACAATGATAGATTAATAGATGGATAGATAGACGGAATGGATAGATGATAGACAGACGATGATTGATGGATAGATAGATAGATAGATGATAGACGATGATTAATAGATAGACGGCTAGATAGATAGACAGATGATTGATAGATGGATAGACCGATAGATAGATGATAGACAGATGATTGATAGATAGATGGATAGGTAGATAGATAGATAGATAGATAGATAGATAGATAGATAGTACTATCTATCTATCTATCTATCAAAACTTTTCAGTGTTTCCCACTTCAGAGAGTGGTTCCCGTTGCCATGTGAACAACACAGCTCATAAACATGTGACATGAAGCATGAAAACAGAATGATTGGTGTTTCTACATGTGGCTCTGTGCATCTGTGAGTGAGTGAATTATTGGAAGTGCAGATGAAGGACAAACTATTCATAGATTACTCTGCATCTGTTTCAATGAATGTAGATTTCTAAGAGTCATTGAGATCCGAGCCATTTACTGTACATTGATCTCCCATCCTGCTTGAACCCTCATGAGTGGCGTATTACACACTTCTATTCAGTTGTATTTTTACACCACTCATTATGTGAAATGTCAAAAGTGTGGCAATCCTTTCACAGCGTTCTTCATGGAAACAATTGCTCTCTTAAAAAAAGAATAATGAGTGATTTAGAACTAGATTTGTTCCTTTTCTGAGTAAAATGTGGAGTTTGTGCTTTCGAAGCTTCCTGCTTTGATATTAGATTGTTGTCTTGTGGTTGCCAGGTATTGCAAATTGTTCAGGATAGTTGTTGATGAGTAACAGAGCTTTAAACCAACTGACGCATTGCAAAGACCCGCCACACATCATGTTCTAACGCAGTGAAAAATACATCGCTGAGCAAAGAGGACACAGACAGTGTGGCAACAGATAAGACAGAATAGGCTACTTTAGGTATGTAACAAAGTCTCAGCTTTCAGATTTGCTCATTTTTAAAGATATTTAAACAATAATTTTGTGGCTCTTTTATGTGTTGTGACAGATCGCTGTAGTGCCTCAGTTTAAGTGGCATGTGAACCAATCATCTCTTCCTCTTTGCTAGTTATTACATAAAATAAACATGAATGAACATCAAAAGGTATATTGTTTCAACATGGAAAGGCATCAATACACGCTACGTTTCAAATTAAAGTCCACCGACGTTAATCTGCTCTCCTGTCTGATTTGTTTGTTGGACAAAATGGCGTATCCGGCGCTATGATTGGTTAGATTGCCTGTCAGTCAATCTCCCTGTGAAGGGTCAATTGCATTGCTAAATGATTCACTGTCAGAACAATATTAATGAAAGAGCAACAAAACTCAGCCCAAAAATGCATACAGCGGTACATTTACAAACCAGTTTGAAAGCTTTTAAATTTCTGAGCTATTAAATTTAATCTATAAATCATCAAATACTAATAAACATAACTTTTTTTAATAATATATGTTCTTTTATTACTTCAGAGGGCTTTTTATATATTTTATGTAGAGCTTGGGAAATCAGAATAATAAGAAACACTACTCTTCCATGTCATTATACAAATGTGTCATTAAAATGTATATGTTCTAAAACTAATTCAATATGTGTGTGCATATTTTTTTATTTTATTCATATGCCTAATATGTTAAAAATGCCAGTTTGTAAAATGTTTCTAGTCTTATCGTGTAGTTATGAATTACATGAATCACATAAATGTTCAGCTTATATTTTCAATTCAAAACACCATCAATGGATATTATAATCGTTTAACATTACTATCCTAAAACTAGGGGTCAACCAAGTATTGGTCTGCCCGATTATCGGCACAGATATTAAGCATTTTTATGGTTATCGGTATCGGTTATTTCCAAAAACCGATTTGCTGATAATTTAAAGCAGCCCTTGTCGGAGCTCTTGTTATCGGTTATCGGTCTACTTGGTCTGCAATATCGGCACATATCAGTCAACCCCTTCCTAAAACAATGATCAAATATTAAATGTTTAGCTACTTACATCTTACCTCGCACTCTTTCACCATTAAAAACTTATGGGTTGAGCTGGAAATCGTGTTCGGTATCTATGAATAGTAAAGCCCGCCTACTTTGACTTGATTGGCTCTTTCAGTCATTTTGACATTGATGAATGCTGTTAGACTTCTGAGACAGACCAGCCTAAAAATATAACTTTTTGCCAGCCTAACAGCAAACAGCAGCATCTATTTGTCCGTGTCTTAATGTCTGTGGTGGTTTGGCCCTTTGTTCGTAGATTTCTAAAGGTTATAAAACAGTGGTTAGAAAGTCTATATGATATTCTGGTCACTAATGGATCCTCCAAAACAATTCTGTGGGATTTTTTTTAGCATATTTTAGCATCAGAAAATCATAAGTATGTTAGCTAAATGATTAGAGGTATCATACATTTTTGTGGTGTAAACACTGCAGGATGAGTAAGGTTAATACTTAACATTAACCCCAAACTATGAGCATTAGTAAAGCTTGACTTAAAATGCGCCACTAATGATGTGATTTCGATATTAGAATGAGATTAGAACGTCTTCTCTACAAGAAACGTTTGTGATCCGATAATATGTATGAGATTATCATAGTGTTAAACTCTTTAGAGCCTGGTCTGATATGCTTTGAATGCCGATCCATTATTTGACAATGAGATAGAGGAAGGGGTGGAGGGGGAGTTGAGTGTTGGCAGAGTGAGAGAGAGAAAGAGAGGGAGAGCGAACGAGCGAGAAAGCGATAGCTAGAGCTGCCAGAGTCCGTGCACCACACACAGTCCCACCTCTCTGTCTCTCTCCTCTCTGCCACTTTATCTTCAGCAAGGACTGCCCACTGGGATAATATTCTCTATCTTTCACGCACATTAATCAGTCATTCTCTCGCTCCCTCTTTTGCTCTTCCTCATTATTTGACACTTTTTCTCCATCCTCCTTTTTGTCATCTTCCTCTTTCACCTCCCTGTCCTCCTCCTTTATCACTTCCCTTCTTCTGCTCACATCATCTCACAGGCTGGAGAACTCACAGGACGCTGGAGGATAGACAGGTAAGGCTGTGTATGTGTGTGTGTGAGAAAGAGAGAGAAGTAAAAGATTCTGTGCATTTTTAGATGTTTGACATTTCTGATGGATGATGATCTACAATCTTTTCAATGAGACTTTTTTATTTCTCATTTTATTGCTCAAGGCTGTTCTTTTGTAGCTTCAGCTATGGTTCTTTGAAGTGTCAACTTCGTCTTAGATGTTTGCTTTAAAATGCTTTAGGAGAAATTAAAATACTCAAAGGAATTACTGCCATGTACTGTAGTAAGAGTATAAAGTTATGAAATTAATGTAGGCTGCATAACTCATATAAGTTGCTCTTGGTAGTTCGTATCGACTTGTTTTCTGCAAAACTGAAGCTTTTGTGACAATGTTAAGATCTCTTCTGAAACTCACATGTGAGATGTGGTCTCAGAGTAAAAAAAACTACAAATGTGATGTGTGTAATTTTTGGTTAATGTAAAATATGTTTTCTTATTCCAGATTAATGTAAAGAATAATCTTAAGTAAGCCATTTGTTATTGGAGTGTCTGATTCGCCTGACACCGCAACTTTGAGTCAACTTATATTGTACTTATGGGTGTAGGACTAACTGTTTTCATGGAAACTTGTCTGATAACAGTCTTTATTTTTTGCTATTGGCACAAGAATTACATACCTCACTTTTAATAAAAATCTCCATTTACGCTCAGTTGTGTCTAGAAGAAATAATTGAGCACTGAAGAGATCTTTGTGTTTTTTAATACTATGCCTGTCAGTTTCAGGTTGTTTTAGGCAGTCGGGAAGTTTCTCCGGAGCTCATCAGGCAGTCAATAGACTAATTTAGTGAGCCGATAAAGCCTCCCTCCTTTGAGACCGAAGGAGAAAGTGACGAAAACAGCAGGCAGAGATAAACAGATGTTTCTATACATGTCTGAAGACATTTATCTATGTGGACAAAGTGACCTTGATAGCAATCCACCCACGTCTCTTCATGTTGTTTAAGTTTTAAACAAAAGTGAAAAGCAGGTGTTTTTGGTTTCCAGAGTTGGTGTATCCGTCTAGCCGTGACTTCGTCCTGAATTGTAAGAAGAACTCATCTGAGCATGAGACATATGGCTGCTGTCTTTTCCTGCCCTGCTTTTAATTGAATTTCCACTAAGGTTAAAACAGGCGAAGGCTTACCTGTGATCTTCACAGATGGGCTTCTAATGGCTCTAATTTTCTGTGTCACCTCCCTCAAATTTATTTCTTATCTTCTTTTGTCCCTCTCTTTCCATCTATCCATCTGTCTGTCTATCTATCTATCTATCTATCTGTCTATCTGTCAATCTGTCTGTCTACTGTATCTATACATCTGTTGTTCTATCGATCTATTATCTACTTAACAATCAACCTGTCTGTCTGCCCGTCAGTCGGTCTGTCTCTCTCTGTCTATCTGTCAGTCCGTCTGTCCATCCGTTTATCGATCTGTCCATGTATATAACAATCAACCTGTCTATCTATCTATTTATCTATCTGTAAATCTGTCTGTCTGTCTACTGCATCTATTCATCTACTGTTCTATCGATCTGTCATCTACTTAACAATCAACCTGTCTGTCTGTCTATCAGTCAGTCTGTCTCTGTCTGTCTACTGTATCTATCCATCTGTTGATCTATCCATCTACAACCTGTCTATCTCTCGTCTGTCTCTCCTCTATCAATCTGTTCGTCTACATATCTGTCTGTCTGTCCGTCCGTCCATCTATTGATCTATCCATCTACGTAACAATCAACCTGTCTATGTATCTGTCTGTCTGTCTGTCCATCCCTCTGTCTGTTTATCTCTCTGTCTGTCTGTCTGCCTCTCTTCTATCAACCTATCCATCTACATATCTATCTATCTGTCATCTGTCCATCTATCGATCTATCCATCTACATAAGAATCAGTCAGTCTATCTGTCTATCTGTCTGTCTATCTATCTATCTGTCTATCTATCTATCTATCTGTCTGTCTATCTATTTGTCTGTCTGTCTGTCTGTCTACTGTCTGTCCATCTATTGATCTAATCTACAATCTATCTATCCATCTACAAAACAATCAACCTGTCTATCTATCTCTTTGTCTGTTTGTCTGTCTATTTATCTATCTGTCTGTTTGTCTATCTGTCTGTCCATCCTGTATCGATCTGTCCATCTACATAACTGTCTAACAATCTATCTATCTATCTATCTATCTATCTGTTTCTGTCTGTCTGTCTTCTATCGATCTATCCATCAACATTATCTATCTATCTATCTATCTGTCTGTCTATCATCCATCTATCTATCCATGTTTCTGTCTGTCTGTCTTCTATTGATCTATCCTTCAACATTATCTATCTATCTATCTGTCACAGAGCAGTCTGTCCCACTGTCAGTGTATCTGTTTATCAAACTGTCTGTCAATCTAACTGTCAGACTGTACATTTATCTCTCTCTGTCTGTCATTCTCTCTTATTGTTCTTTCCATCTGTCTACTTTTTATTCTGTCACCCTTTTAACTCCTTCGGTTTTAAATGTTTGTCTCATTGTTTAATTTTTGTCCTCTTTAACATGCTCTATACCTTCTTTTTTCTCCATGTCTCCCTTTGTGTTTGGTTCTTCCTTTGTCGCTTCCCTTTCACACCGGCTGGAATCTTGTTGTCACTTTGACAGATCTTTGTTGTGATGGATTTGCGTCTGTATCCATCTATACAGCCATAAAATATTTGTGCGTCCATTTTATGGCTCTGAGGGTCATGAATTTGGAATGGGCCCATCGGTGCTTTGTTCAGATCCATTGTGAGAGAGTGTGCATGTGTGAACATGTGATTCCTGTGTTACAAGTGCACATTAGTGACGGAAGATTGAATGAGTGTGTGCTGTGGACTGGAGTGTGATGTGAATGTTTAAAGCCCAGTGCGTGATTCATAATTAATGCTATTGTTTTCATAATTTATATGAATGGGTACAGTAGTTGGGGGCACTTAGTAATCAAGGTTTTGCTGGGGTAATTATGTTAATTGCTTTTTAAAAAAAAGGGTCAGGCTCACCACCTAACATATGCAAACTGGTCTTCTAACTGTTGAAAGTAAATGAGTTTATTTTTGATCTCAGAGGAAGCGTTTATGCTGTTATTGTCGAGAAATGATTTCATTCATGCTGTTGTATTTAATGTTGAGTGTGTTGCCATGTCGTGAACACCTCTGACTGCATGCTTGGATTGTTCCGTTCAATAATTAACGGATATAATTATAATTAAGGTTATATTTCAGCAACTTGATTTGGTTTGAGAAAGGAGAGTCAGTGAAGTTTTGAGGGAAAGGTAAGTATATTCCCACTTGAAATGGGTGTGTGAAACAGACTAAAGTGTCTGTGCATGCATGTTTGTGAGAGCGAGCGCGACTGTGTTGTTTCCTCTCCGCGGAAATCAATCCAAACGTGGAGTGCTGGAGCACTCATTGCTATTCACACACGCGTCTGTCTGTATCATATCTTTAAATCTGCTAATTAACCTCATTACGACGCTCAGCCTGCAGGGGATCCAGTGTAAACTAAAGCATATGCTCATGCACACACATAGATTCTACATGAAAACTCCACAAACTCGATGCAGACCGCTTCTCTTCTCGGTTTAATTATGAAAAGCTGATGATTGAATAATTAATGCCGTTGGGTCGCCCTCAGCATCTCACTAAACAGAGGCCAAGTGGTCATTGTGGTCCAGATAGACATGCTCTAAATAATCCAAACAGACACAGACCTCTGCAAACTGCCGCCTGCCAAAAACATGACCCATGCAACTAGGATTATACCCTTCATCACACAAAGCACGCAATACAAGCCTTCTGTAGGTTTACACAGACCCTGAAGAACTCAAGCTCTAACTACACAAAATCTGTCTGGTAAACATGTTTGTTTTTTTGCAGGGAACAATGATGGTGGTCTTCCAGCTTTGACAGCTTTGTACACAGTCATATAAATAACAGAAAATTGTACTTATTCAAGAACAGCCTTGACTGATACTATGGATCAGAACGCTTTAACAGCAGACAGTTAAGTCACATACATGACCGTTTTTGAAGAAAAACAATGAGGATAATTATTTTTCTCATTGCTGTGGTTGCAAATAAATGTCTGACGAACTGAAAGTAGCAGTAAAAAGGTAATGTTCATATAGTGTGTTGCTAGCACTGGTTGGGAATTTGATTCTCAGGGAACCCAGATACTGATAAAAGCATATCTTGAATGTGCTGTCACTTTCATTACAGGTACAAGCTTTATGTGAGAAAGTATGACAGATGTGTTAAACAATAAATCCATGTTTGCTGTGAAGATGCGTTATCCAAAGTGCAGTCGGGGGACCGAAGCCTTATGGTAGTTTGTGCTTCTCCAGTCTTTTGGTTTATTTGATCACTGATTTGATTCGCTGCACACTTGAAGGTTCCTGGTATCAGGCATTGTATGAGAAAGTCTCAGCATCTGCTGTGCAAAAATAAATTGATGCTGAGTGAGAATGATTTACGGTAGACACATCTGAAGCGGCGTCGAATAAGTGTGTTTGACATTTCTGTTCGCTTCACTTGATTACTTACTGGGATACACTAATGGTGGACTGTAATGCACTGGTATATTTTTTCAACAGATGCTTTATTGAAACACAGATGTGACTCTAAAATCATTCTACAACATATTTTTTGAAAGCAACAAATGTTTTTTGTTACTTACATACATTGCAAAATTGATATCTTTTATCTGTGTATTAGGACATTAAGCAATTTTTTTTTTCAACTTGAATGCAGTGACTTTTTTTGCATCACATTGCTCATTTACAAATAGACAGGTTCTGTATTGAAGTTCTAAACTGAAAAAAGAGTATGATTTACTTTAAAAACATTTTTTACTCAGAAATTGCTTGTAAATCTCACAAATAATTACAAAGAAACCACAAGTGACACATTGAATTAAACAGTGTTTTGAGGTTGAAAGTCTAAAATGGTATTTTCTTGTAAAACACACTTCAACTAGCAGTGTTGTGATAGCAGTATTTATGATAGCCGTGATATTTAAATAATGAAAGTTATCGTGTTAATTAGGGGTGTCGCTATATACCAGTACTGCCGATATTTGAAAATGAACAACCCAGCAAGCACAGAACGTTCCCCTAATGTTAGTTTTTGGTTCCTGTTTGGTTATTTTTTGGGAACCAAATGCTAACATATTTAATCTTACATATGATGGTTGATGTGCTCAGAGTATTTTTATTAATTAAACAATAGATAAAAACAAGATACGGCCTTTATAATACTAATGTTCTGGGAACCAAAACTGACGTTCTGGGAATGTTAGATTAACGTTCTGGGAACGTTCTACAAACAAAAACTAACGTTCTGGGAATATTGGAATAACATTCTAAAAACCAAAAACTAACATTCTAAAAACCAAAAACTAAGGTTCTGGGAATGTTAAATTAACATTCAGGGAACATTCTACAAACAAAAACTGAATGTTCTGGGAATATTGGAATAACGTTGTAAACACCAAAGACTAATGTTCTGGGAACCAAACTAACTTTCTGGGAATGTTCGAATGTTCTACAAACCAAAAGCTAACATTCTGGGAACTGACCGATTGGCCTGGCCTGACCGATTAGCACAGCAGCCCAAAACATGACAATAATTGACCATTTTCAGCAGCAATAATCAGCAAAATTTGCAAGTTTTGTTGGGTTTAGTGACACTGTTTACGTTCAGTGCCGGCAATATGGCGGACTGATGACACGTCGTGAAAACACTCTAATAAAAATAAAATGGATCAGCTCACAGAAGGAAGTTATTTCAAACACTTAGTCAATGCTATAATTCAAGTTTGGAGTAAGAATCTGTTGTAATTCTCATAAACAGTCTTTGACAGTGTTAAACTAAAAATGGTTAGCAGAGTCTCTTCTGTTTAGTGTAATTGTTCCTTTAATTGGACAGATAGCATTATTTATTAGTTTATTTTAAAATTTTCTATATTTCTATATATACGATTTATCACGATAATTGTGTAGTGAATAATCTGATGTGACAGCACTAACTCCAACAAACGTTGGAGTTTTCAATTTATTTAAAACTGAAAAAAAAAAAAACTTTTTACTATGGCAAATGTAGTTCCCCATTAACAGTAACATGCTGTACTCATTAAGGTAACATTTTTGCACATTATTTTAATTTTTGGCAGTTTATCTAAGAAACGCTTTTACGTCATTAGATCGATCTTCACATCAAGCATGGAACATACACATCCATAAGTTTCCTCTCTCTTATTCATAAATGTCTTCTATCATTCTAATTGAATGTTACAAACCAGAATACTAGACAACAGCATTCTGCTGTTTGATCTGCTGTGGAACTTCCGTTAGAGAAGTCCAAGACTTTGTGAATCTACTGAAGTTGTGCTAGAGTCTGAGAACTTTAGGGATGATCCTGCGGTGATGATATAGAGGCATCAAAGGACTGACAGCAGCTGGTCCTGTCCGGCCCTTCAAAGCGTCAAAAGCATCAGAATTTTGCAGGATACACCATCCACACCAGTACTGAGGGTTTCTTCAGAAGCAACATAGGGAATTCAGACAACCCAATGCACGTTAATGGGAAAAACGGAAGATCACAGTAGCCGTTGATATTCCGACGGGCTTGTAACCATTTTCAAAAATGTTTTTACTTTTCAATTTTTATTTTTATTTCATTTCATTACATTTTATTTTATTTATTTTTGTATACATGTCACTATAACCAAAGGACCCCTTCCCAATCTATCAGTGCTAACTCACCGCCTAATCTTTCATAAACCCGCAGCGTTCACAGATAAAACAAGAAAGCCTTATAAAAACAAGGTTAAAGTGTCGACATTTGTCTGAGCGTTTCTCTCTGTTGTTTCAAATGAGAGTTGAGGCAGTGACTCCAGCTCTGAAAGATTGTGAGCCCAGCTTTCAGGCCTCGCGGCTAAGAATCACAATGGGACTATGAAGAACAGATGAAAGAAAAGACAATCAAAGACAACTCAAAAACATGTTGAGTTTGCTTTAAGTGAAGCACTTTGAAACCCACTTCCCGCTCTGTTTTTTATGCAGAAACTCTCATTAGTGTGGCACACATGAAAACAAGAGCATTTCAATCTGTGTGAAAATTAGCTCAAAGACTAATAGACTCTCTCTCTCTCTATCTTTCTTTCTCTGTATCTTCGGTTTTACGGCTATAAGTCTTTGGTGTTTGTCAGATGTTGAGATATTGGATGATGGATGCTGTCACCGAGAGGTCCTCAACATGGCAGTTCACTTTCATCTCAGCTATAGGAGAAGGCATAGATGTTTAGTTTTTGATGCACTCGCACAAGGTCCAATATTAGGTTTTTGGCGCGCTGGCCAATGACGGGTGAATTTAATGACCATAAATCTTCCTTACTGGCCACGAAATTGTATTTTACATTATTTTTAATATTAAGGCTATATTTTCATCCCTTAGGCAATGCAATTATTCTGCTGTTTTCTCCAGTGCATGTCACTGTGTGACTCGCAGCTTTATATATGAGATCTCAACTGAAACCATATCTGACATATGATTTTGTTCCTCATATTTTCATGTTGGTGGTTTAATCACTTGTTGTTTGTCTATAGTGCAACCGACTGGCAGATTCTTTTGTTTGGTCTTAAAGCAGACAGGTAATAACAATAACATAACAATAATAATAATAATAATAATAATTAGTAGATTTGTTTGTTAATTTGTTTTTCTTTTATAGTAAATTACTGATGTCAACTACAATAGGGTTAATAATAATAGTAATTATTATTATTATTATTATTATTATTATTATTATTATTATTATTATTATTGGTGTTTATTTGTTATTAATGACATAATATGCCATTACTATTCAATGAACAGAATTAAACAAATAAATAATATTGTTCTTTTATTGTTGTTGTTGTTGTTGTTGTTGTTGTTGTTGTTGTTGTTGTTGTTGTTGTTATTATTATTATTATTATTCTAAAAAATGTTGTATGAAGATGCACAAGTGTGGCATGTTTTCTTTAGTAGATCGTTTGTTTTTCTTTTATTATAAATTGTTTATATCAACTACAATGGGCATGATAATCATGATGATGATAAAAATAGTTATTATTATAAATATTAATGATGTAAACAAGTAAATAAATACTTTTTCTTTATATTATCATTATTATAAAAATTACTGTTGTTGGTATTATAATAGTTATATAGTTATAATAGATTATAATAGTTATAAATATTAGTTATCTTGTTTATTTATTAATGGTATAAAATACAGTTTAAAAGTATTATTAATACACAAAATATTAATATGATATTATTGTTGTTATAAAATTATTGTTTTGGAAATTGTCTGTGTACTATAAATATTAATGGTGTTGTTTATTTATTGTTAATGGTATAAAATATGACATTACTATTAAATAAAAACAAATAAGCAATCAAATAAATATTTTTATGATCAAATTATTATAAAAAATGTTGGAAGATGCACAAGATTAATAATAATAGTAGTAGTTATTGTTATGAATATTTATTATGTTAATTATTAATTATTAATGGTGTAAAAGATGCACAAGTGGCATATTTTCTTTAGTAGATTGTTTTTATTTTATTATAAAAATTTTTTATGCCAACTACAATGGTGCTAATCATAATAATAATAATAATAATTATTATTATTATTATAGTTATTATAAATATGAATGATGTTGTTTATTTATTATTAATGGTATAAAATATGACATTACTATTAAATTAACAAAAACAAATAAGCAAACAAATAAATAAATAGTTTTCTTTTTTATTGTTTTAAAATGATTGTTGCTGAAGATACAAGTCTGGCATGTTTTGTTTAGTAGATTGTTTTAATTTTATTATAAATGGTCAACTACAATGGTGCTAATAATAATATAATTATAAATATTAATTATGTTGTGTATTTATTATTAATGGCATGAAATATGACAATACAATAAAAACAAATAAGCAAACAAACAAATGCATATTTTTTGTTTTATTATTATTATTATTATTATTATTTAAAAAATTGTTATAGGAAGATGCCCAAGTCTGCATGTTTTCTTGTTTTTCTTTTATGTCAAATACAATGGTAATAATAATAATTATTATTATTATTGTTGTTATTATTATTAATAATAATAATAATAATGTTTATTTATTAATAATATCACTATTAAATAAACAAACAGACAAACAAATATTTTCTTTATATTATTATTATTATTATTATTATTATTATTATTATTAAAAATAATGTTTTTGGAAAGTTGTTTATGTCGAATTGTTATTGTTTATGTCAACTACAGTGGTGCTAATAATAATAACAGTTAGTAACATGTTAGTTTTGTTGTTTATTTATTATTAATGGTATAGAATACTACATTACTATTAAATAAACAAACTATAAATACTTTATAAATATTTTATAACAAAAAGAATTATATTTTTCGATTATTTTCACTAAGGTAAATGTTGGCCCACTATGTTTGTCCAAAGAATGTTTTCTACAGTTGTTCTCATTTGATATCATTTAATCAATTTTAATTAAACCATGTATTATG
Source organism: Labeo rohita (assembly GCF_022985175.1). NCBI lineage: Eukaryota > Metazoa > Chordata > Actinopteri > Cypriniformes > Cyprinidae > Labeo > Labeo rohita. Next base: position 19,758,495 of record NC_066879.1, on the reverse strand, counting down.
TTTCTATCAAAAAAGAAAGTACGTGTGAAATTGTTGGCAAAGGTAATGTTACTTGCATTTGGTGTGTAGTGAATGCAAATGTTGGACCCTGAACGTTCTCACATGTAGTGGACTGTACTGTAGCCTGAAAGCCAATTTCAAAGCCCTTGGACGTATCTGTAATTGCGCTCGCTCCATTTTCCATACACTTTACCAATTAAAGGTCTACACCTCATCCTATTTAAGACCTCGCTGTCTCCAGCCACCAAGGAAATTACAAGAACAGATGTTCAATCCAGCAGCTACGCTCAGCTCTCATTTGAACCCTATAGAAACTACGTTTTTATTGATTCTTTCATTTCCACTTGGGTTCATAAGTGTATGCGCGACAGTTTCCTGCAGAGCCAAAGCTACTTTGGCCGTATATAGCTGCCATATGCTTCCTGCTGCAGAGCTCAGGGCCACAGCAGGGTCTGTGTCCTAATTGAACTGTAATTGACTCAGCAGCAGGGAAGGTCAGTTTGTCACTGAGCATTGTATACAATGAGCTGTCGAGCCCTGTTACCTGATCTGACCAGTTATGACTCATGCCACAGGCTCTGAGATACTCTTTTTACTGCATAAGACATGAAATTGATGTGCATAATTAGGACGGCACACACAGAAGCACCATATCAAGTGTACTAGAGAAAACTTACACGCTCGATGACATGTGGATTAACATTGACACTAAAGTAATTACCTGATGTAGTTGACGCCATTGACTCTTGGCTGTCTGTCTTGTATGTGAACAGTAATTGGAGACAACAGGGATTTTACTGTCTTTACTATCTTGTTATATTACACATTCTGGAGAGGAAAAAATGTATTATTTATTTATTCAAAATAGTAATTTTATTTATTACAATTTTATTTTAAAATGCATATTTTTGTAATTATTTAAAAAATATATTATTCATATTTTAATTTATATTCATTTAGATGTATTCATTTTATTTATGTTTGAAAAGTAAGTGTGTGTGTGTATATATACACACACACACACACATACATGTGTATATATGTGTTTATATATTAATTATATGTTAGTATATTAGTTTATATATTAATATATAAAATATTATTTACATAAAAACATATTTTAAATTGTAAAAATATATCACAATATTTTTTTTGTTTTTACGCCAACCTCAAACATAAATATAATTATTTAAAATATAAATATATTTGTATTGTAATTTATATGACTTTTCACTGTATTAAAATTATTTATTTTATTTACACTAACTTCAAATGTCTGGGTCAGTAAGTTTTTTTTTTGAATACTTGTAATTTTTTAATACTTATTAATACTTGTATTTAGCAAGGATGCATTAAACTGAACAAATAAGACAGTAAAATCATTTAATATTTAAATGCTGTTCTTTTGAACATTTCATTCATAACAGAATCCTGAACATATATATATATATATATATATATATAATATTCTTTATCTAAAAATATAAAGCAGTTATTTTAAATTGTACAAAATCACAATGTTTCTAAGTAAAAATATTTAAATTGCTGTTCTGTTGCTCTTTCTGTTCCTCCTTAAAAATCCTGGAAAAATAACATCCACAAAAATTTTAAGCAGCAAAACATTTTTTAACATTGATTAATAATAATAATAATAATTAATAAATAAATAAATAAATGTGCATATATATATATATATATATACACACATATTTGTTCTTTACGTAAAGAAATAAAAGTTTCTATTCCTCCAAAACATCCTGCAAAAATAAAAGCCACAAAAATATTAAGCAGCAAAATATTTTTTAACATGCATACATACATACATACATTAATTAATTAATTAATTAATTAATTAATTAATTAATTAATTGTATTTATATAAAAGAGTTATTTTAAATTGTAACAATATTTCACAATGTTACTAATTTATAATATTTAAATGCTGCTCTTTAGAATTGTATATTCCTCTGGAAAAAAAATCCACAAAAATATTAAACAGCAAAACTTTTTTCAACATTAATGATGATAATAGTAATAATCATCATCATCATCATCATCATTAATATTATTATTATAATCATGTAATAAATGTAAACATATTAAACATATTAAATTTGTAAAACATTAATAAATACAACATTTTTTGTATAAAACTGTTATTTTAAATAGGAAAAATCTAATATAATAAAATGTGTTTTTTTTTACTCTTTTCATACAATAAATCACAAAACCTTCCAAAAACCTAGAGTAACTGTCAAATTTTCAAACTGATCCGGACATACAATTCCATAATCACTGCGCATTTCAAATGATCGTATACAAACAGAAAACCATGAGTGTTTCCAGATCTAACCTAGCATCATTAACCACTTTTTTTTTTTGCTTTTTTGACAGTGCAATTCAGAACAAAGTCAATACGTTTGCATTGTGTGAAAGAGCACTGTCAAATGCCAGATGACTGCCACTTGAAAGTGCAGGCACGTGGATCTTTTCGAAGTTGCTCTCTCTTAATTAATGCAACCTATGCATTTGCGCATTAATTATTCTGATGGAGAACAGAAGATCTCAGATTCATAAAGAGGCAACATCTGTGAAAGCAGCCGCTGCAATAACGCAAGATTAGCTGTGTTGTCCTCCAGGTTAATTACTACAATACTGCCGAAGCAAAGGTTAAACAAAGGTGAGGCGTGTTGGCATTTAACGTGGATATCTGAGTTCCTCTTCACCTGAAGCGTGCAAATTTGAGTCGACTCTAAATCTCAAGCGTGGGAGATACTATGAGGGAAGGGTGAATTTTAACACAGAGTTAAATGTTTTAAATGAGAAGCCATTCCAAGGCTGGCATTATGAAAATGTCATTGCTCTTCTAGTGGTTGAAAAGTGATTTCAAGGGGTGAGACGTCCTGCAAACCCACCTGAAAATTGCTGTGGAAATGAGTGTGCTTGTTATTGCTATGATTAAACCTGGAAAAAAAGCCTTCTAAATGCATGCATATATATTGAACTGCTTACCTTGAAACAGACTTCCTATTAGGAAGGGGGTGTTTGTCTGTTTCCTGCGGGGCTAATGATGCCTGTATGCTGGAGATTAAGATAAATTTGTTCATTATTTTTTCCTTTACAACCTTTCGACCCTCAAAAACAGAACTGAAGATTTCTAGGTTTAATGAAAAAGATGCACCCGTTTAATCAGCCAAACAAACTATTTAATTAAACTTTGCGGTGAATTCTTGAGCCCCGCAATTTCTCAAATCAATCCGGCCTTCTTGAAAAATGAGTGTTTTAATCAGGCAGTCATTTGTAGATCCCTATTTCTACTTTGTCTGTGTGTGTGCAGATGCATTGGAGTCTCCACATGTGAGAGCCCGTGAGTGAATGGAGTCCTGTCGAAACTGATTAGCTTTGTAATTACTCTCCGGTCTCCGGTCAGCGCTAACAGACATGTTTAATGCTATGCGTCAATCTACGGTCTCACGATGAAACGAGCTGGGAATTCAAAGATAACAGCACTTGGAGGAACGGAGAGGATAACTGTGTCTTGAAGCTCACTTTACTTGTGTCAGGCTTTTCAAACAATATGACAAAGCCAAAGCAGCTAACCAAACACTGGATGCAGATCCAGTCAGCATTATGTAGTACCGCTGAACGGAATGTGATTTACATTTTTGGATGGAAATTGGAGTGATATGGGGATTATGGCAAAGGAGAAGAGACAGATGTGGAGAAAAAGAAGGAATTATCTCGCAGAAACATCAGGGGAAATAGAATGGGAAGTTATGGAGCTGAGTAGCTAATGAACATGAGGCTGGTAAAGAGTCTTGGAAGCAAAAATAAGAGCTGTTTGCAGACAGTGAACATTCAGTACATCACAATCAAGGCATTTTGTGAAATGTGCGGTTGGTGTTTAATTAATTAATCCACATCTTGAAACTCTAGAATGTCACATCATTATTATATGGTTGGGCCGACTGATATGCGCTTTTAGGGCCGTTGCTGATACTGATTATTACAGATCAAGTAAACCGATAACCGATATTTTTAACCGATATATATATGTCTGGTGTAAAACTTATAATTAATTTCAAAATTTAGAATAACAAGGACTCTGACAAAAACTCAAATCAGCAAATCTGTTTTGAAAATGGCCGATATGGATAACCATAAAAATGCTTAAAGTCGGCTATTAATCGGTCTACCCCTAATTATATGCATGTTATGCATAAACCAAGGCTTATTTCATCTAAAAATAAAAACAGTACTAATTTAAAATAACTATAACCGATATGTGTTTTTCAGGGCCAATGCTGATTATTACAGATCAAGCAGACCGATAACCGATATTTTGAACAAATATACAGTACTGTGCAAAAGTTTTAGGCCACTAGTATTTTCACCAGCTAAAAAATGGTTTAAAGTAAGTTATTTCTATCTTTTGCTGTAGTGTGTCAGTAAAAAATATCGGTTTACATTTCCAAACATTCTGTTTGCCATTAATTGTAATAATCTAGTGAGATTTTTGTTTGCACAAGGAGTCTGACAACAGCCAGTGCTCCGGGATCTGGGATCTGATCTCACCATCATCTAGTCTGTCTCTGGAATGACAAGAAGAAACAGAAAAACTGAGACAGACTAAATCCAGAAGAACTGTTTCAGCATCTCCAAGATGTTTCAAGTAACCTACCTGTAAAGCTACCTGAAAAACTATGCACAAGTGCACGGGACAAAAGCTGCTTTAAACGCAAAGGATGGTCACATCAAATGCTTATTTATTTTAGTTAACAGAAGTTCATTGATAAAGAAAATCTATTTATGACATTGTTTTTGACAGCATCCTCATTTTATGTGCCTAACTGCCTAAAAATTGTAACAGTACTGTAGCTTTGTAGGTGTAGGTCTCTTAAAGCATCTTGGAGATGTTGCCACAGTTCTTCTGGATTTAGTCTGTCTCCGTTTTTTCTGTTTCTTAAGACAGACTGGATTAAATGATGGAGAGATGAGATCTCTGTTTGCACAAGGAGTCTGACAACAGCCTGTGCTCCATACAAAAATCTCACTGGATTATTACAATTAATGGCAAAATGAATGTTTAGAAATGTAAACTGATATTTCCTACTGACACACTACAGCAAAAGACTGACTTTAACTGACTTTAAACCATTTTTTAGCTGATGAAAATACTAGTGGCCTAAGACTTTTGCACAGTACTGTATATGTATGGTGTGAAAATAAAAATTTATGTCAAAATTAAGAATTACAGGGGCTCTCACAAAAACTTTATCAGTAAATCTGTTTTCAAAATAACCGATATGGATAAAAATGTTAATGTCAGCAAATAATCGGTCGACCACTAATTATATGCATATTATGCATAAACCAAGGCTTATTCAATCAAAAAATAACAACAGTACTATTGTAAAATATTTTTACAATTTCAAATAACTATAACCGATATGTGCTTTTCAGGGCCGATGCTGATTATTATAGATCAAGTAGACCGATAACTGATATTTTGAAACATACTCCAGTCTTCAGTATCACATGATCCTTCAGAAATCATTCTAATATGCTGATTTGCTGATCAATAAATAATTCTTCTTATTATATTGAACACAGTTGTTTTTTCAGGATTCTTTATTATTATTAGAAGAACAGCATTTAAAAAAATAGAAATCTTTTGTAACCTTATAAATCTCTTTAATATCACCTTGCTAAATGGAATAATTTTAAATTTTAGTTGTATATAAATGATGGGTCAACTGATATGTGTTTTTCAGGGCCGATGCTAATACCGATATTACAGAATAATTAGACCACTAACCGATGTTTTGAACTGATATATATGTCTTGTGTAAAAATGCAAATTAATGTCAAAATTTCTTTAAATGCTTTTAAACTATTTTATCGGCAATGCAGTTTTGAAAGTGACCAATACCGATAACTATAAAAAAAGTTTAATATTGGCACTGATAATTGGTCGACTCCTATATATATAAGTAAATATATAATATCAATAAATCAGTATATAACTATTATTTGACGCATAATAGCTTTTTTTTTTTTTGAGTTTACATTTTATTTTATTTTAACTTTTATTTTTACTATTTTCCACAGCATACAATTCAAGGCCGAACCATAGCATGCCTTAAAATAATGTTCTATTCCAAACCATATTATCATGGCAGTAATGGAGCAGTACACAAACAAGCAGAAACACACACACACACACACACACACAATTTTTAGGCTCATTCAGAGTGGTTTCACTGAGGACCTTTTTCGTCCTTCAAAAATCTCTCTCATCCATCTGAGAGGGTTAATTGACTGCAGTTTGTCTGAAACAGATGTTCCAGTTTAGATCTAGAGTTCTAGAGTTTAAAGTGGATCTTTACAGTTAAGTGTCTTTTAGAGTCTGCTCCCTCTCTGTCACTATACAGTGTTTGTCTTTATCGCTCCTGCTTTTTATCACCTTCTGTCTGTTCTCTATTTCTCTCCTCTTCTCTCCAACCTTTTCTTCTCTCTCCTAAGTAACAGATTTGACATGGCGGGAATGTGGCAGACGTAATTTAGCTGAGTGGAATCAGCCACGGCTCTTTGTGTAGCAAAGCACTGAGTGTCCTGTTCATCTCTTTAAATGTTCTCCTCGAACAGAGCGCACGCTTCATCCAGTCAGCTCTAACGAGCGCCAATGAATTCCCTTCAAGAGACTGCATGGATATTTTTTTTCCCCTCAGGAAGGTGTTTATGTGAGCCTTAGAGACAGGCGAATAAAAGGAGACAAAGAGGGAGAGAAACAGATACGGAGTAAGAATTTCACAGGTTTAGTTTTCGTGTAAATGTGTTTGGTGTCTGCAGGGACATATTCTTTCCTGGCAGATCCTATATTTCTCACTTTCTCTGACTGATTGTGCTAAAACTTCCATACAGAAATTTTAAACCAACATCTAAGTAATGAAACACATCTGAATCTGCGGTTGAAAGTTAATTAGTACTGTAGATAATCAGTGAAATAGAAGCTGAAGCACTTGTGCTAGCTTGTGGCGCACGTTTTTTTTTTGTTTTTTTTTAATCGATTCTGATTGGTCAGCAGCTGTTGAACACCCTTAGCAACATAAAAATTGTGAACACACTGGTTTGTAGTGCTAACAGTTTTACAGTTTACTGCACATTGTTTTTCTTCACACTAATGAACCGGAATTCTCGCCCAAAGGCTTTTTCCGCATAAAAAAATGGGTTGGATACGTACATTTTTGCTTTTAATAGTTTTTATTAAAATATTTTTATTCTGCTTCAAGTCATGCCTAACAGCTCCCCTCAACTATGACTTATTCACAATATAGCACAACCTCTCATAACCTATTGCTTACAATTATTATTGCATATTACACAAGATTTCACGATTTTGACTCAGAATTTCAACCACTAATGTTATTTTCTTGATCAGGTTAACCTCAAATTTGACTTAAAATCTTAAAAACTGCGAACCATAACAATGTAGCGAATATAGATGGCACTCAATTATTAAAAGACACTTTTAATTTTAAAATGTCCAGCGTAAGAAAATAACATGGCATGATGCTGGTCACAAACTGTAATTTAGTTGCAAGGGATTGTTCAGTCAGTAACAGTTGACTAAACTTTTGTGGACATGAGCGAATTAATAGCGCTGCCCTCGACTAAAGATTTTTATGGTTGACTAGTAGTCATTCGTTTTAAGCATTAGTCGACTATTAGCACATTATAAATCATAATAATCAGCTGCCTACATAGCCTAATAAGCGCTCAAGCGCACAAAAAAATTAGGGAAAACAGCAAGAAGACTGCATTAACATTTTAATAATTTATTGATAAACTAGTGCTTTCTTTGTTTTTGTCTTAAGAGATGAAGTCGGCGATACTGACTCGTCATCTCCGCAGTAGTGATTTGTCTGTGTGCATGTTTCATACAGATTACATAATCTGAGAATATTTATTTTCTATTTGAATTGATTCATGTAAAAGTAGACATTTCACTCTCTATAGATATACTTTTCATGTCTGTAAGGCAAGTGTACACAGACTTTAAAACTTTCATGCTAAAGTTCACAGAGACCGAGACAGCAGAAAGCACGTCCTGTTTGCTTCAATTATTTTACAAAAGTGCAACGTTTCGTTGTTATTGTGAGTGCACACAAATAAACGTAGTCTTTACAAATTTGAAAGCTGTATTACTTTTATCTGTATGACCAAAAATGACTGTTTTAAGAGCAAGTGACCGCACCGACGCCTCTATCTGTCATACAGTAAGCACACACCTATTCAGCTTCCACACTCCACACAGACACTTGAAAAGCGCACATTTTTCGAAGTTAACATTAGACTGAGCGGGTTGTAAAGCTGCTACTACTTGCATATTTCAGATAAAAAGCCATATTTGAGGTCGATGAATGATAGGCGAGCGTTTGGATGTCCTACCTTATGTACTATATTACCACTTAGACCAGCTGTTAACGATCTGTCCGTTACGGACTGCGTGACTAAACACGAATAAAATTTTGGTCGACCAAGCCTCTTCTTGTCGACTGTCAGAGGGCAGCCCTACAAATTGATGTGTGTTTGAATTAAATTTAAACTCAGTTTGAAAAAAAGTACTTTTTTGGCAAAAATCTAGCTTTTTTTGGACATAATTTAATATATATTCAAATTAACATTTTTCATTTTTTAATTAATTTCATTAATTTCATTCAATATTAATGAACTCAAAATGATTACTTGTTTCAAAAACGGATACTGAAAAAACTAGGTAATGTAAGATACATCAAGACAATTTCAAGCAAACTGAAACATGTTGCACAAAATATTTCTGTGAGGCTATAACATGCTTTCTCTTGTTGGATAAAAAGTGATATTTGTGATGACAGTTGTTAGAGAAATATAATTATCATCAATGAACATAAAGCATACCCTAAATTGTAGGATGACTCAGATGTGCTTTTACTTTTCTACGTGATCAGATGCTTGATGAGAAAAATCTCATATACTAAGATTGAAGGAGGGTCTTGCCTGTAAGAAACCCTGTTTTTCATAAAATGTTTGTATCTGGTGTTTAATGTTCCATAAAACAGTACACAAGATGTCTTAATATATGTTTTTGAATTAAATTTTAACTAAATTTTATGGCAAAAATAGCTTTTTAGATATTTAAATTAACATTTTTTATTCATCATAAATTCTTGAACTCAGAATAACAAGTTACTCGTTTCAAAAATGGACACTGCAAAAAAATGAGGAGACATCTAGACAATTTCAAGCAAACTGAAACAGATTGCACAACATGGTTTCTTCTAATGGATAAAATGTGATATTTCTGATGACAGTTGTTAGAAAAATACAATTATCATCAATGGACATGAAACATATCCTAAATTGTAGGATGACTCAGATGTGCTTTTACTTTTCTTTGTGATCAGATGCTTGATGGGTAAAATCTCATATAGTAAGATTAAAAGAGGGTTTAGAAATCAAAATATTACAGATTTTGGCCAGTAAGAAACCCCTTAACGTTTTTCAGAAAATGTTTGTATCTGGTGTTTAATGTTCTATAAAACAGTACATAAGATATCTTAATATATGCTTTTGAATTAAGTTTAAACAGATTTTTAGATATTTTGATTAACATTTTTTATTCATTATAAATTCATGAACTCAAAATAACTGAAACATGTTGCACAAAATATTTCTGTGAGATTATAACATGGTTTCTCTTGATGGATAAAATGTGATATTTCTGATGACAGTTGTTAGAAAAATATAATTATCATCAATGGACATGAAACATACCCTAAATTGTAGAATGACTCAGATGTGCTATTACTTACGTGATCAGATGCTTGATGGGTAAAATCTCATACGATGATTGAAGGAGGGTCTAGAAACCAAATTATTACAGATTTTGGCCAGTGGTGTTTCATGGTGATCACATTTTATATGATATATACAAATATCAAACAGTACATAAGATGTCTTGCCTTTCTAGAACTATCTGACTAACTACTGTATATATTTCTTTTGCAGGTTAGGTACCAACAGGCTGACAAAAGATGGCATTTCTGAAGGATGAGATTACCTTTGTCCTCTCCCTGTGGGCTTCCCTCCTTTATGTAGCATTAATGTCCCGTCCACTGGGGGCAGAGGCACCAAAAAGAAGCCAGTACATCTGGAAAACAGGTGAGTTGCCAATATCAGCTTTTCTTGGGCCACAGAATGTTTTTATGCGGTTTCATATTATGTTTTTCTACTATGATTACTTGTTTCTGTCATCATTCACTCACTGTCCTGTTGCTACAGTACAAAACCTGTATGGCTTTCTTTGTTCCCTAGAACACAAAAGGGAAATTTTTGAACAATATAGCCACTGTTTTCCATATGAAAGTGATTCGTTGAAAAGATATGCTACTTCTCTCATAGGGAGATAAGGATTTCTATGAATATCTGTATTTCGGTCCTTTTGTCAGACCAAAGCAATCATAAGGCTGCAGAAGACTTGTGATATATTTGGACATTTTTGGATACCCCAGTCTTCATTTGTCCAAGATATCCACCAAAAATGTACCTTTCTGAGCTCTACAGAAAAAAATTTGTAATGACCTGAGAGTGACTAAATGGTGATATAATTTACAGTTTTGTATTAATTGTTTGCTTAATAGTGCCAGGGTGAATCTTGGTGTGATATTTCACACAGACAAAAAAATGCAACAATTATTTCAAGGTTTTCAAAAATGCTAAACACAGTTTGTGTTTGTAAGATCCAACCACAGAATGAGCCAGAGAAATCTGACACATTTTTGTTGCCATTTCTCTGTGGTTACGTCCAGTTGGAGAAGTCACTTATTAGGATTGCATAATCGAATGTGTGAATGAATGTGTTTATTACAGTACACTCGGTCAAGAAGCAAGGTAACGCACATTTCTGTTCTGCATTTGGTTGACGAGAACAAAAGTGGTAAATAACGAAAAATGGTCCAGGTTGGATATTGATCCCTGTTGTCGCAGATCTTGGATCAGCAGGCATGTATGTACGGCAGTTCAGAAAACTGTGAGACCATCTGCCTGTGTTATCTGTGAAGTCTGATCAATCTTATATCCAGCTGGAGTTGCACTGAGAATTCCTCATGTCGCCATGGCAACAATTGTTAAGTGTGAGATTGACAGCTCGCAAAGAACAGAAGATTATTACTTGGCCTATTAATGCCGTCCAGCGCGTCCAAGCTACTGCACGCTTACATTTCAAGATTAGCAATTAAGTGCTTCTCCAGAACTTGTAACAAAACATCCAACATATGGCTGTGAAGACCTCAGGAAGTTCATATCAGGCAACTGCCATTCTCAATAAATGAATATTAAAATTAGTATCCCTCAGTTTCCCTAGCTGGATACAGGAAACAATTTGTGGGTGGTTTGACTGCCCTTGTTCAATCAGTTCATAAGACAAGAATCCAGTAACAAGGATAAGTTCACTTCCAGAGAAAACATTTACAGATAATGTACTCACCCCCTTGTTATCCAAGATGTTTGTGTCTTTCTTTCTTCAATCGTAAAGAAATTATGTTTCTTGAGGAAAACATTTCAGGGATGTTTTCCATATAGTGGACTTCTATGGTGCCTGCGATTTTTGAACGTTTCCAAAAAAGTTTAAATGCAGCTTCAAAGGGCTCTAAAACGATCGGTTGTTTTCTAAAAAAAAAAATACAATTTATATACCTTTTAATCTTAAATGCTCGTCTTGTCTAGCTCTGCGATGTGCATGCGAACTCTGTGTAATCCGGCTCAATACATTTAGGGTATGTCGAAAAACTCCCGTCTCATTTTCTCCACCAACTTCTAAATCGTACAGTGCTGCAGAAGTACCGACCCAGTGTTTACAAAGTGAACATGCAATGAAGATGTAAAACAGCAATGTAGGACCTGTCCATAACTGTCTTGAACTGGAATACACAGAGTTCACTAAGAGCTAGACAAGACGAGCATTAGAGGTTAAAAAGTATATAAATTGTAATTTTCTTTTAGAAAATTACAGATCGCTTTGCTGGATAAGACCATTATATCTCATCTGGGATCGTTTAGAGCCTTTTGAAGCTGCATTGAAACTGAATTTTGGAAGTTCAAACTCAGGGGCACCATTGAAGTCCACTATGTGGAGAGAAATGTTTTCCTCAAAAAACATAATTTCTTTACAGCTGAAGAATGAAGGACATTAACATCTTGGATGACAAGGAGGTGAGTAAATTATCTGTACATTTTTGTTCTGGAAGTGAACGTCTCCTTTAAAACATAGCATTCTGTGTAGAATTCAAATGTGTCTGATACGTTTTGTGGTCTGCGCCGATACACACACATGGTCCGCTCCGTGTCATCATGTCTCTGGACCAGAGCAGACGTGCACGCTGCGGCGGTTCGTGTGACACAGCGTGAAAACAGACTTCATTCGCCCCAACCAAAAGCATATTTACACTGTGTAAATCTTTCCCTATCTCTTATATAATGCACTACGTGTTATTCGCTGTAAGGAAAGTACAAATTCTGTGAACAAGTGACCGATTTCAGCCGCAGTTTCAGCGTCTATTTATAGTGTAGGAGGCGGGACGCTTTGAATTCTAGAAAGCATTTGATTGGATAGAAAATTTGATGAGAAGCTGAAGTGCAGGGTGATGTCATCAAACTCATTGATCCATGAAGATAGAGACTGTAAGTTTTGACTTTAAATAGTGCATTCTCACATATAATCCAAAAGTTTTTTTTGAAAGATTTGAAAATTCAACTTTGCCATCCCAGGAATATTTTATATTTTATATTTAAATAGAAAATTGTTATTTTAAATTGTATTGTATTTTTTTTTTTTTTTCAGAATAATATAATTGTTTCACTTTAAATAAATACATGCCTTGGTGAGAATAAGAGACTTTTTTGAAAAACAGGGTTTTCAAAGGATTCATAACTGCTTTAATTATTTAGATTTTTTTTAAAGACTTAAATGTCATAAATGTAACAATTTTACTTTAAAAGTTGATGTTTGCCTAGTTTATCTATGGCACCAAAAGACAGTTTCTTTTAAAAAGTTGACTCCCGTATTGTAAAATTCAAACAATGGATGGATGGAAAAGGTATCCAGTGTTGATGAAGGCTGTAAAAAGGCTTTATAGACAAAGTTAGGATGGTAAGAATGTAGAAGTTTCTCTGCAGTTTTGTGTGAAGTGGTGGTCAGTTCTGAGAGTGAGTTTCCTCACGTGCTGTGTGTGGATCGAAGAGCAGCTCCGCAGGGCCACGGGGATGATGATTCCTGGAATGTAAAATCGATACTGGTTTCATCCTGAAGGAGCGGGTCCACTTTCGAATGGTCTAAGAAGAAACGCTCATTTGACCACCTACACACTTTGTTTTGGACTCAAGGTCTAATTTTCTTCACTTTTTTGTGCTTAATTTTGTTTAATTTCCCTGATCTGAAAATGAGAAAACTGTGTGCAGACAGGAGAGGAAATTCTTGAATCTAATTTTGAACCAGTTTCCCTGGAGTTCTTCTCTGTGACGTCACAAGCTGGACAGAAAATTACTCTGTCTCGCAAAACAAGAAGGTGAAAATTAACCTTCAAGAGATAGATAGCATAAGGTGGTCTCAAAACTAACAGACATGTACTAAAAGCCATGAAGGTGCTTTAAATGCAGGAATTACTTTGCGTTCAAGTTCATGCATCAGCGACGCTCAAGCTTTTCATACATAAAATGCAACTCACAAGTGTGTCACAAGTGCCTTAGAAAAAATATACAGCGAGGTATGAAAGTACGCAATTTATACAGTAAAAGTTATGATGCTGAAAAATGCACAAAGCTGAAAAGCTTCATACGTTTGGACCAATCAAACACAAACACTTTTTTCCCTAAAATATTTTTTCTGAAATGTGAAGCAGTTGAACCTTTTTTTACATGGCATGAATGAGAGCCAAGAATGAAATATGACTGCCTACGTGATAAGGCAGTGGTGGCCTCTCAATCTATAAACATTTTTAAGTGTAGCATATGAAAAAAAATATTTTTTTCTTTCTGTTCTTTTTCAATTACGCCTTTTTTTCTATTGCATGAAAAAGCCCACAGAAAAGAAGTGAATACTGAGCTTCAATCGTCTGTTTTTCTTTTGTTTTCTGTTCAATTCATCAATTAGGACTAATTTCTTTCATTCTCTCGGTTCGATTGATTTACTGTGGGGTGAACGAGGAGAAGGCAGGACCATATACAGATGTACGAACACACACAAAGACTTTGCAAAGTCATAGCTAGTGGTCCTGAGATGAAAAGGATTCCTGTTAAATCAGAAGTCATTGTCCTCTATAGAGAAGTTCTAGTTCACAATAGAACATCAAAAGGTTGGAATTGTATAAAGACTGGAATGGATAATTGCATTATCTTTATTACCTTTAGCTCTGACTCTAAATCTGGCTAACTGTGTATATTTCTTTCTGTCGTATTTAAATAGTTGCTTTAAAATGTATATATTTACTTGTACAGGAAATGCATTTCTGTCAGGACAACTCTCTGAGAGTTTAACATGGTCGTATACATAGCAACCCTCATATCTGCAAAATGTTAATTATTTGACCAAAATAAGAAGGATCATATAAAATGCATGATATATTTTTTAAATTTAGTACTGACCTGCGTAAGATATTTCACATAAAAGATGTATACATATAGTCCACGAGAAAAAATAATAACTGAATTTTAAAAAATTCTTATTACTGTGTTGTTACCTGAGTGATCCACAGTGATAGTTGTTCATGAGTCCCTTGTTTGTCCCCAACAGTTAAACTGCCCGCAGTTCTTCAGAAAGTCCTTCAGGTCCCACAAATTCTTTCCAGGAGTGACTGTATGATTCTGAGATCCATCTTTTCATATTGAGGACAAATGAGAAACTCATATGCAACTATTGTAGAAGGTTCAAACACTCACTGTTGCTTCAGAAGGAAAACTGATGCATTAAGAGCCGGGGGGTGAAAACTTTTGAACAGAATGAAGATGTATACATTTTTCTTATTTTGCCTAAATATCATGTTGTTTTTAATTTAGTACTGTCCTTCAGAAACTACATAAGATGCTTACTTGTTTCCCAGAAGACAAAATAAGTTAAATTTACCCTGATCTTCAAATTCCAAAAGTTTTCACTCCCCGGCTCTTAATGCATCAGTTTTCCTTCTGAAGCATCAGTGTGCGTTTGAACCTTCTGTAATAGTTGCATATGAGTCCCTCAGTTGTCCTCAGTGTTAAAAGATGGATCTCAAAATCATACAGTCATTTTAGGGTTCAAATACACAAAAATGCTAAAAAACCAAAGAATTTGTGGGACCTAAAGGATTTTTCTGAAGAGCAGCAGGCAGTTTAACTGTCCAGGACAAACAAGTAACAACACAGTATTAATAATTAAGTGTATGTAAACTTTTTAAATTGGGTAATTTTTATAAATTCAACTATTATTTTCTCTTGCGGACTATATCTAAACATCTTTTATGTTAAATATCTTATTAAGGTCAGTACTAAATAAAAAAGAGCATGCATTTTGTATGATCCCACTTATTTTGGTCAAATAATTAATATTTTGCAGATTCTGCAAGGTGCATGTAAACTTTTGACCTCAACTCTACGTCTGCTAGGATGCCTGTGTAAGCTTGTTAGTAAACTTGCATCATACATTCATACTTCCTTCCTTGGGACTAGTATTTTAAATTCAAGTAAACAAAAATATGCTTAAGAATCGTCGTTTTCCAGAGCAACATCCCAAGCCTTTTGACGTCAAAATCCACAGACTCCAACCAAATCGTGATCGTGACAGGCCAAAAACAGCTCCATTTCCTTTGCTAAAGCGTCCGTGATAGGCAGAAAAGCACTGTAATTGCATCTGTGACCATCAGCGAGTAATTAATCTGTCATGTGCCCTATTGTTTCACCCAGGATGCATCCAAAAAGTGTGTGAGTGTCAGACTAGAACATTTCTTTGCGCTCTTGAGAGAGAGGATGCTGCCGTCTCCAGAGACCTCTGGGTCAGGAAATGTTGTTTTCTATTTTTTTCTTAAATGTGCAAACAACACTAATGGCCCCGACACTTTCAGACATCATAAATACATAATTCAATTTCTTTCGGCATAAACAATGGTCGCATTGTTGAGTCATGCTGTGTAGCATATGTACCAATGAGCTTGTTCATTAGCAAGAAAAAGGTGTTATATCTCCAGTTATATTTAACTCTCTAAATCAGTTTTTTATATATATATATATATACATTGTATACTTTTTTCAGCAAGGATGCATTAAATTGTCGATTAAATTGACCATCCGTGGTGAGCATAAAAGTCCCCACCCCTACCGCCCCAATCGAAAAAAGCTTTTTTTAAATAGTAGCATACTTAAAATATAAATTATTGAATGTGTGGCGGTTTGCATTTCTATGATTGATTTGAAGGGCTCTCGCAGAATGCAGTGTGTTTAGTATCACATTATGTGAACCTGGACCATAAAACCACTCTTAAGTACCACGGGTATATTTGTAGCAATAGCTAATGATACATTGTATGGGTCAAAATTATCGATTTTTACCAAAAATCATTAGGATATTAAGTAAAGATCATGTTTCATGAAGATACTTTGTAAGTTTCCTACCGTAAATATGTCAAAACTTAATTTATGATTAGTAATATGCATTGCTAAGAACTTCATTTCGACAACTTTAAAGGTGATTTTCTCAATATTTGGATTTTTTTGCACCCTCAGATTCCAGATATTCAAATAGTTGTATCTCGGACAAATATTGTCCTATCCTAACAAACCATACATCAATAGAAGGCTTATTTGTTCATCTTTCAGATGATGTATAAATCTCAATTTCAAAAAACTGACCCTTAAAACAGGTTTTGTGGTCCATGGTCACATATAATCATATTTCTAAGTTTTATTTCAGTGCTGTTGTTTAGAGTGTCTACGAGGGTAAAATCGATGTACTGAAGCACTAAAGAACTTTCCACAGCTGTTAGATCTATTTTTTAAGTTGAAGAGGACTTCATCTTAGAGTCTTCCGTTACAACAACGCTAAGGTCACAGGTTAGATTGCCAGGGAATGCATGTGCTGATGAAAATGTGTAACTTTAGCATTGTTTTTTTGGACAAGAAGTATCTGCAAAATGTTTAAAAAAATGGAAAGAAACCAATAGATTGAGGCATTTTCAGCGTGCTGTGATGAGGTGATATAGCAGTACAGTGCTGTTGTTTGCAACCTCTGTTTTGCCGGAGGTCTTCATAATGGAAGTACAGCTGCTGAGGAGTCCCACCACAGAGGGAACGCTGAGAGGCTTGTGTGTTGTGGGTGATTAAAGCTTTTGAAAGTTTGAATAGCGGAAAATAACCTGTCTCGGGTGTGTTTGAACCAAAGCCTCTGATTGGCGCTAATGAAATATATTCAGCTGTGGAGGCCGATGGGTTTTGCCTGAGGGGAAAAAACCTGCGGGGATGAAAACCAATTTCAATTTTCACTCAAAATTTGCTTTTTCCAAGTTAATGGAAATTGATAATGTGGATTCTACCAGATAAGATATCCTAGTTGAAACTGTATCTCTGTCTTTGTGCTGCTAAAATTGAGTAAAACCACTCACGATCTTCCCGACGGTGACTTTGCTTGCGATGCCCTGGGAGTGACCTCATCCCATCTCACAGCTTTAAGTTGCTGTGACACCATGGGACAGGGTCCTGCTCGTATCTCAGTTCTGTTTCTCTCCGCCTGCCTGCTGCGTTTCAGTGATGACCACATGAGAGACGGAGGGAGATAGAGGATCAACTCCCTGTGAGACGTACAAGTCAGTCTGAAAAGTTGGAAGAAGCTTGTCACAGCTGTGAGGGTGATTGTGGTATGTGTGTGTGTATGTGTGTGTCTTCTCCAACAAAATGTACCTTCACCAAGTATTTGGCTGCTTTAAAATGTCTGCATGTTGTTGCATTAGATTTCAAAATATCAAAGAAAGAAGCATTCGTTTTGAAGACAAATAGCACATGCACACTTGCAGGCCTTTCACAAAAAATAGGTGCAGTGTAAAAACACTTTGTCATTGCACAATATTAGTGAATTATGTTCTTTCTGTAGTAATAAGATGAGCACCACACTACTCTGGTTTGTGAAAAAAATGACTATGGTTTATCTGAATTAGTTTATGGATTGGCATTAAGAAAGCAGTGTTTAATTTGGCTGGTTTATTTGTCCCTGCTCAAAAACAAGGCACGCCTTAATTGCCAAATTTTGTTTTGTTTTGTTTTGCTGTGCAATTCATACATTTTTAATTGTGACTTAAGTTTTAAAATACTGTCTTTATTCACTGCTATTACTGTGGATTTAAATTAGAGTACATTTACACAACAACAATGTACTAAAAACTGAACGTTTTTCCTTTGTGTTTTGCACATACTGATGACAAAACTGTCAAAACAATCTCCGTTCACAAACCAGCTGTGTTTGAAGTGACTTAACGCTGTATTATGCAAAACAATACACAATTGTTGTCTAAATTAATGGCTAAAACGCATAAAAAGTTTTCCGGTTTTAGTTGAAAATGGTGAAAATGGCCCTATGATTTCTGCAATGCAGAAAATGTGGACGGAATCACTTCATGTGCATTTTATCACTTCTTTTGAGTGTTACTTTATGCGCATTTTACCATTTCTTTCTTTCTTTTTTTCTTTCTTTCTTTCTATCTTGCCAAATATATTACTTAATGTAATGATACTACTACTAATAAAAGTATTATTAGGACATTGTTTTTTTTAAGGAATGTGTATCAGTATAAAATATTTAACAGAATTTTTGTTTACCAGAAAAATGTAAATACATAACACAGTATTTCTAGATGGGAAAAAAATAATAATAATTTTAAAAACCATTCAAATTGAATCCAGAAAATGAATGGAAAACATATAACTAAGTAAAAATAAAACTGAATTTGAGAAAAAAAATTCATAGTTACATAATTTATTTTTTGTTTATTTTGAGAAAAACTATTGTCATATCATATACTACTAATAAAATTAATATTAAAACATTGTTTTTTTTTTTAAAGAATATTTACCAGACTAAAATATTTCTAATTGTTTCAGGATAAATAAATAAATGATTTTTTTTTTTTTATATCAATTAATTACAGATGCTTTTGATTATTACAATTTAATAAAACCATTAAAATGGAATCCAGAAAAGTAATGTAAAACACAGAATTTGGTCAAAATAAAACTGTAAAATAAAATGTATTTTTTGTTAAACGTTTATCGCTTTATCGTAAACATTTTACCGTTTTTTGTTTGTTTGTTTGTTTGAAAAACAATTGTCATATTATATACAAACAGAAACTTAAAGGTCTTCACAGGAACCCGTCAAAATAAAAGTTCAGTATAACTTGAAAAAACTGTGACAGAAATATTTTACTTAATGTAATGATAGTACTACTAATAATAAAATTATTATTAAAAGGAAAAGGAATATTTACCAGAATTTATTTACCAGAAAAATGTAAATACACAAAACAGGATTTCTAGAAGGATGGGTGGATAAATAAATAAATAAATACTTTTAAAAAATAAAATCTATTAATTAGAGATGCTTTTGATTATTAAAGTTAAATGACACCATTAAAATGGAATCCAGAAAAATAATGGAAAACACAGAATTTGGTCAAAAAATAAAACTGAATTTGAGAAAAAAAGAAAACATTTCATAGGGCCATAAAAATTAGATTTTTGTTAAACTTTTATTGTTTTATCATAAGCATTTACGGCTGAGGGGTTTTTTTTGTTTGTTTGTTTGTTTTGTTTGTTTTTTTTATTGTTGTTGTTGTTGTTGTTTTAGAAGAACTATTGTCATATCATATACACACAGAAAAATAAAGGTCTTCACAGCAATTCGTCAAAATAAAAGTTCTGTTCAACTTAAAGAAACTGTGATAGAAATATATTTCTTTAATATAGTGATGGTACTACTACTAACAAAATTACTATTAAAACATTATTTTTTTAAAGGAATGTTTACCAGAAGTAGTATTCTGAAAATTTCATTAATTAATTCATTAATACAAAATAAATTAAAAATGCTTTTGATTATTAAATTTTAATGAAACCATTAAAATGTAATCTATAAAATGTATGGAAAACACAGAATTTGGTAAAAATAAAAATAAATTTAAGAAAAAAAATCATAGGGCCATAAAATTGTTAAACTGTGTAAGTTTCTTGACTTCAGTTAATTAGACATGCTTTTTGTTTAATTTTTTTTTTTTACTTAAACCATTAAAACGAAGGAAAAAATGGAATCAAATAAACGGAAAAGACAGAATTTGAAAAAAATTAAATAAAAAAGAATTCATGAAAAACTAAAATGAGATATTTGTTATCATGATCATATTTAGAAAAAAAAAAAAAACATTATTGATAAATTCTCCACTGGTTAAAAGAATAGTTGCATGTTACCAAAAAAATCACAAGGTCTTTATATGTCCACCTTTTTTGAAAGAAATTAATACATTTTAATCAGCAAGAATGCATTAAATTGTAAAAATGACAGTAAAGATTTTTAAATAAATGCTGTTCTTTCTATTCATCAAAGATCTATTCATCATCCTGAAAAAAAAGTAGAAGCAGCAATTAAGCAAATTACATGTTTTCAACATTGGTAATATTTAAAAAAAATTCTTTAGGACCAAATCTTTATATTAAAATATATTCAAATAGAAAACAGTTATTTTATATATTTTTTTACTGCATTTTTAATCAAATAGCCTTGGTGAGCATGAGAGTTTATACATTAGTTTACATAAGTTTAAATGCATTACAAAATCAAACCATCACCAAACTTCATAATTGTAGTGTATGTAAACCAAATCGATATGTAGTCTTCTTAAGGACATGAAAAAATAAAGAGTAAACCCACTTTTCAGGGTTAAAAGCTTCACATTTTTCTTGTTTTTCCATTTTCCTCTCTAAAAATGTCAGTTCAGACAGAGAACAACACAACAACAACACCACAAAATCTCTTTCCTGGTGCTTTTTCTCTCATTGCCTCAGTTCAAAGCGATTATTCCCCCATCTAAAGTCTTTAATCAGCATGCCATCCATCAGAATCCTGATTAGCCGGGAGATCTCTGTAGGACAGGCTTCTGCGGTTAAAGTTTTACCTGAACCCCCTGCCTCCGAGTAAATTGATATTTGACTAAGGAGGATGAGCGCACGAGCAGTAATTAGCACGCTGTGAGGACCGACAGTCTAACGATCAAATATGTGTTCGGCTCTGACTGGAGGGTTTTGGCTGACCTCAGTGCTCGTAGAGTAATGATGTCAGCCCATATGGCTCAGTCACATGGTTTTTGTCTGCTCTGTTGAACATTAGATGGTGTTTGGACGATGTCAGGTCTCTTTGGTGACCTCACCAGTGGTGTGATGAGGGGAACATGGCCTTTGACATCCCTTGAGGAACAACAGCAATGATGTCAGACTTTTATTCTTTGTTTGAAGCATCTGCCACCTCTTTTTTTCTTTCTGTGCCCTTTTTTCTAATAGGAGATAATGGAAGTGGTTGTAACAAGTGGCAAGTTTTGCTGCCTTTGAATTGAAACATTTATCACCAGGTTGTCGGGTAAAATTTAACATGAATGATCACAATGGATTTTTCATGGCGGTGAGGTTGGAAACTGTTGTAAAACGTTGTAATGTAGACTTAAACTTTTGGTTTAAAAAGAAATGATTAAATAGACATTGTTCCTAAGTGCCTATAGAATTACTGCTATACTAAAGCAAACAGTATTCATTACTGCTTTTTTTAGCATTATAGGAATAGTATAGGGTATAGTTACTCAGAAATATTTTATAACATTATAAATGTCTTTACTGTCACTTTTGGTCAATTTAATGCAGCCTTACAGATTTTTATTTCAAATAAATCTTACTTACCCCAAACTTATGAATGGATATTATATTATATTATATTATATTATTATAAACAGGACAAATAAAAAGTTTGTGATCAGGAAGTATGTATTTATTTATTTATTTAATTATTTACGCATACCAGGGTTGCAGGTTTTTTTTTTTTTTTGAGGGTACAAAAATACATTATAAATATATTTACTGTCATTTTTGATCAACTTAATGTGCCCTTACTGTTTTTTTTTTTTTTCAAATGAATCGTACTGACCCCAAATTTTTAAATGGTTTTATTTTATTTTATTTTATTTTATTTTATTTTATTTTTTAAACACTACGAATCAAAAGTTAGGGTTCAGGAAGATTTTTCTATGCTTTTTTATAACAAAAATACAGCATAAATATCTTTAATGTACTGTCATTTTTAATCAATGTACTGACCCCAAATTTATAAATGGTTTATATTATATTATATTATATTATATTATATTATATTATATTATATTATATTATATTATATTATATTATATTATATTATTATTACACTACAAATCAAAAGTTTGTGTCCAGAAAGTATGTATTTATTTTATTTTATTTTATTTTATTTTATTTTATTAACACTACAGATCAAAAGTTTGGATGCAGGAAGATTTTTTATGCTTTTTCTTATAACAAAACACATCATAAATATCTTTACTGTCATTTTTGAGAAATTTAATGCACCCTTACTTTTTTTTTTTTTTTTCTTTTTTTTTCAGATAAATCTTACTGATCCCAAACTTGGTTAATATTATATTATATTATATTATATTATATTATATTATATTATATTGTATTATATTATATTATATTATATTATATTATATTATATTATATTATATTATATTATATTATATTATATTAATGTTTTACATTTTTGATCAATTTAATGATTATAGATATTTTATTTTCTAACAACTTTTGCTGTCCCCAGACTTTTAAATAGTCTTCTATTCTATTCTATTCTATTCTATTCTATTCTATTCTATTCTATTATTTTCTTTTCTATCCCAGAAGAGATGAATTCCCAGTAACCTTTTCGAACTGCTCGCAATTTCGTATTCTTAGCAGATAATATTTAAAGTTGCACAATCCAGATTTGTGTCTTTTTTCCCCCTTTCTCTTTCTCTCCAGCTCATTTCTTTTGACAGAGCTGTTCTAAAATGATTAAAGATGATTATCCTCCTTGTGTGCCTGAATCCACATGTACAGTATTTCTGTGCTAAAGTGAGATGAATAGAGACTCATCACCATGCCTGTTTTGGGCTTTAATAGTGCGTGATTACAATAGTAATATAATTCACTTGATATATCCTGTCTGTCTCTCCTCCAGGTGTATGGGGTGGATGCGAGGCCAATGATTGCGGTTCGGTCGGGCTCCAGAGTCGCTCGGTGTGGTGCGTCCATTCTGAAGGCTGGAGCACGCATCAGTCCAACTGCTTTCCATCCGATCGCCCTGCGCACCAGAGGGTGTGTGTGAAGATGTGCGAGTGGCAAAAGGATCTGTTTGAGTGGCGCTTGTCTCCTTGGGGTCCCTGCACCCCGAGTCCTCTCCTCCCAGCCAATCGATGTGTGACCGCTCAGCGTGGAGTGCAAAGCCGAGACGTGGTGTGTGTGAAGCGTACTAACGGCACCACGGTGAGCCAGCATGTGTGTGAAGCTTTTTCCGCAGTGCCCGAACGAGAACAGGCGTGTTTGTTACCCTGCCCGATCGACTGCGTCGTCTCTGCCTTCACCCGCTGGTCCACCTGCAGTCGCACCTGCGGGTCGGCCCTCCAGCAGCGCACCAGGCATGTGCTGGCAGCGCCCCTGTATGGAGGAGCAGACTGTCCCAGTCTCACCCAGACACGGCCCTGTAACCATGACAACGCCCACCCTGCCCTCTGTCCCTCTGACCAACAGGAATACAGTTACAGTTTGTGGGTGGGGCCCTGGAGCCCCTGCAGACTTAAAGGGACGGCGCCTGTCGGAAAGACGACGGTGGACTTTGGTTTCGGGCTTGATGGGAAAAAAACAGTCAAGGCTTCATATGCCATCAAACGCCACGCTGAGAGTGATCCTCACCAAAATCATTATGATGAAAGAAGCCACAGAGTGTCCTGGGAAATCACCATTGGCTATCAGACTCGGCAACTGCGCTGTACGAGGAGTGACGGGAAGAATGCCATGCTTAGGTGGGCATCTATTCAGTGAATGTACAAATTAATGGGTGAATGACTACGTTTGTGAATTCATCCATTTATCTACTAATCAAATTAATGTCCATCCATCCACACATTATTTTATTTATTTATTTTATTTTATTTATTGTAGCTTATTGTATTTAGCTTAGCTTAGTTTAGTTTTAGTTCAATTTTTATACTTTTCCATTTTCATTTTATTTTTTATTAGTTTTATTTGTTATATTTTATGTATATATTGTCTTTTTTATAAATTTTTATTGATTATTTTATTTTTATATTTGTATGTATTGTCGTATTATTTCATGCTATCATTTTTTATATACTTTTAAATTTTCATTTTATTTTTATTAGTTTTATTTGTTATATTTTATGAGTTTAACTTTATTTTCTATATTTATTTTTTATATATTGTCTTATTGTTGTTTTTTATTGTTATTAATTTTTATTTTATTTTATTTTATTTCATATTTTTTAATTTAGCTTGACTTAGTTTAGTTTTAGTTCATTTTTATACTTTTCAATTATCATTTTATTTTTATTAGTTTTATTTGTTATATTTTATGTTTTATTTTCTATATTTTATTTAGATTTTGTAATTGTTTATGTATTCTTATTTTTATTTTATTTTTAGATTTTATTTTAAATACATTTTATTTAGTATTTTATTTTTATATTATATATTGTCATTTTATCATTTTATTATTTATTATTTTAGTTTAGTTTTTTTTTAGTTTTGTTTAGGTTTTATACTTTTCATATTTTTATTTAATTTTTATTTATGTTTTTTATATTTTATATTTATTTTATTTATTTATTTTCTGTATTTTTTCTAATTTTAATAAAATTTCATTTTGTATTTTTTAATTATTTATTTTTATTTTCGATATTTTAATTATTTTATTTTTTATATTTCATTTTGGATTTTGTAATTGTTTATGCATTCTTATTTTTAGATTTAATTTTAACAAAATGGTATTTAGTATTTTATTTTTATTTTATATATTGTCATGCTTTATCATTTGATTTATATTTTACATTTATTTTATGACTTTTATTTTCTATATTTTATTAGTTTTATTCGTTCTTCATTATTTTGTTTGTGTTGAATTTTATTTTAGTTTTTATGTTTCATATTTTTTTATTTTTGTCTTATTTTTAGATTTCAACAAAATTTGATTAATTATTTGATTTTTATTTCATATATTGCCATGTTTTATCATCTTATTATTTTTATTATTATTTATTTAGATTTGTTTCTATTTTTGTTTATGTTGAATTTATTTTAGTTTTAATACTTTTTATATCTTGATTATTTTACCTTATTTTTTATATTTAACTCTTTTTTTAATTTCTCGTCTCATTTTTATTTTAATTCATTTTGATTTGATTTTACATATTTTGGCATATTTTTATATCACTTCATTAATTATTATTATTGTTATTTCTATATTTTATCTCGATTAGTTTTTTATTTGTATACATTATTTTAACCTACAACTACTTACCAGTAAAAAAAGGCCTTTAAAATTCTGATTGCAGTTTAAATTGTTGCATTATGTAAGAAAAAAGACATTGTGAAGTGATACAAGAGACATGAAACTAGAACAACCATGTAGGAAATTGGCCAATTACACAGTTTAGCATTTTTACAAAAATACAAAAAAGTCCACAGAATGCTGCAATTAGTCAAAACGAAGAAGAAAGAGTTGTGCAATAAAAGCTTTTAAAGATCTGTTGTAGAGCAGAATTCACTGTGGACAAATAGAGCTGCAATAAGGACTCATTACTGATCCGACCATGAATAAATGATACAGGCCTATTAGCGGACAGTTATGCAATAGCGTTATGCAATAAATTTACTTGTTTTATTAAATGCCTCCCCACAGTGAGAATATTAGAATCTTCTGTATTAAGCCCAGCCAGAGTGCAGATGGATTACTGTTTTACCATATGATGCTGTGTGCATCAGAGAACATGCTGATATATATGTATGCATTACTGGTTAGACAGACAAATAGCAGAATCTAAATTTTACCTTCTGTTGTGGGCGATACAGAAAAAAAAGAGAGGACTTTCACCTTTTCTTTTTTAAGCTACCGGAAATTCTCAAGCCTGCTGCTTTGTATTATTTTTTCATTAGAATTTAATGGAAATAGTACTTGTTTTTCCTAGAAAACTACAATAATAAACTCCAGAGAGAGCGCAGGACTGCCACGCGTCGTAGTGAATATGAAAAATGTAGAAACGGTTCTGAAAATATCCACATATTCGAACAGCAAAAATATAGTGAGACAAGTAGGATATATATTTTATAAGTTCTGTGCATTTATATTTATATTATAGACAAAATGTGTATAGTTCCAGATGGGAAATGGCAGAAAACTTTGTGAAGAATTGGAAAAGTTGATTTTGTTAATAAAAAAATAAATCCAGTACTTAGGATTTAAAAAACGTGCATAGAAATCTAAATTTAAATATCCCACCTGAGATTGATTTATGTGTTTTAATTCTCATTACCAAGTGAAATTTTGATAGCATTTGCACATCAAACTCATTATCCCAATGAAACGTGGTAATAACATTTAATCTAATACTTTTTTAATAGTATACTGAAGCTTATCACTTTTGTTGTCATCTTAGTTTGTGTTCCCCTATTTAACTAATCCACTAATGTTTATTCAGTGTCAGTTCAACTGTAAAACAACCACATTTCCACATCACGCAATGTTTTGTTGTCTATGCTACAGTATGCAGCAAACATCAATAGTGTTACCAACAATAAGATGCTAATGCCAGTCTTTATTTGAACCTCTCACTTATGCACTGCATAATAAATTAACGTCATTTTATGTCTTCGGATTACAAGATTTCCCTTGCGGTTTGCAAACTTTTTAGCATTTGTATTAAGCCAGGTTAAACTTCTGAATAAATTGAACACCCACGGACCACCCCATCTCTCTCTCTCTCTCTCTCTCACAGGATTTCATAGTTTGCTTTAGCTTGTTTTGTATGCCAATATATTCAGCGAGAATCAGCGGCAACGTTAAAGCCTTGGAGAGTTTGAGAGACAGCTTGAAAAATGTTCTGTTTATGTTGCTACCTTTTTTTGTCATACTAGCCAGAGGCTAAAACCATGCCAGCAGCTTCAGAACAGGCAGATGAAATCTTTTTTTTTTTTTAAGATAAGGCAATACATAAACATGAATTTCTTTAAGAGAAACCAAACAATAACTTCAAATGTAATTTTCAGAATTGCAATCTGTTGATTTTTATTGATTCTTATTTTAGTATGTATACAGGTGTGTGTAAGTGTATATATACTACCAGTCAAAAGTTTTTGAACAGTAATATTTTTAATGTTTTTTAAGGTCTGTTCTGCTCACCAAGCCTGCATTTATTTGATCCAAAGTACAGCAAAAAATTCTATTTTTTATTTGAATGTATTTTAAAATTTAATTTATTCCTGTGTTTTCAAAGCTGAATTTTTTGAGCATTGTTACTCCAGTCACGTGATCCTTCAGAAATCATTCTAATACTCTGATTTGCTATTCAAAAAGCATTTTTAAAATATTATTATTATTATTATTATGTTGAAAACAGCTGAGTAGAATTTTTTCAGGCTTCTTTGATCAATAGAAAGTTCAGAAGAACAGCATTTCTCTGAAATAGAAATCCTTTATAACATTATAAATGTATTTATCATCACTTTTGATCAATATAAAGCATCTTTGCTACATAAAAGTATTAATTTCTATCATTTCTTTCCACAAAAAAAAGAATCCTCAAAGAATCCTGAAAAAAATGTACTCAACTGTTTTAAATATTGATATAATTATAATAAAAATGTTTCTTGAACAGCAAATCAGCATACGAGAATGATTTCTGAAGGATCATGTGACACTGAAGACTGGAGTGATGATGCTGAAAATGTAGTTTTGATCACAGGAATAAATTACATTTTTAAATATATTAAAATGGAAAATGGTTAATTTAATTAGTAAAAATATTTCAGTTTTTGCTGTACTTTGGATCAAATAAATGCAGGCTTGGTTAGCAGAAGATACTTGTTTAAAAAGCATTAAAAGTCGTATTTTCAAAAACATTTGACTGGTATTTATTCAGAAAAGTTATTATATATTCAGCAATATATTAGCTGCTATCAAAGATGCATAGAGGAGAGCTCAACCAGTCGGTTAACCTAGTAAAGGGTGGCAGAGGGCCACAAAAATATCAATCATCTTTTTACAACAGTACAGTTCTTCATTTTACAACGTCATAAAAATGCAGTAAAATAGATGACACTGTAAATTTCCTTCTCACCCCCAGCCTTTGTGACCATGACAACAGCCCGGTGAACTTCCGCTCATGTGTGATGCCCAGAGACTGTAAAGTGTCTGATTGGTCGCAGTGGGGTGCGTGTTCAAAGACGTGTCGGACTTCTGACCAATCGCCAGGCTTCAGAATCAGGAGCCGCAGCCTGAAGAGAGCAGCCATTGGTGGAGGAGAGCCATGCCCCGCCCTGGAAGAAAAAGCAAACTGTAATGTTTTGGAAGACACACTGCCACTGTGCCCAAGGTGAAGAGACTGGATTGCTAGAATGTTTTAAATGGTTTAACTAAATACATTTGATTTTAAAGTCAGCATGAAACTAAAAATTTCAATTATTTAACTTAACCTAGATTAATGTCACAACATACTTCAGTTTCATTGTGACTTTAACTGATATAACTCTTTAAAGGATTATTTCACTTCCAGAATAAAAATTTCCTGATAATTTACTCACCCCATGTCATCCAAGATGTTCATGTCTTTCTTTCTTCAGTCAAAAAGAAGGTTTTCAAAGGAAAAAAATGGATTTTTCTCCATATAGTGGACTTCAATGGTGGCCAATGGGTTGAAGGTCCAAACTGCAGTTTCAATGGGTACGGGCAAAAAACTCCATCTCATTCTCCTCCTCGCTTTGTAAACACTGGCTCGGTACTTTCGCCTATATCACAGGGTCAGGTCAAGTTAGTGCAAGATGAACGTTTGTGGTTAAAAAGTCTATAAATTCAATTTTTTTTGGAAAATGACAGATCGTTTCGCTAGATGATACCCTTATTCCTCGGCTGGGATTGTGTAAAGCCTTTTGAAGCTGCATTGAAACTACAACTTGGACCTTCAACCCGTTGACTCACATTTAATTCCATTATATGGAGAAAAATTCTGAAATGTTTTTCTCAAAAATTGTATTTTCTTTTCGACTGAAGAAAGAAAGACATTAACATCTTGGATGACACAGGGGTAAGTAAATTATCAGGAAATATATATATATATATTTATTCTGGAAGTGAACTAATCCTTTAATTTTTGTATGTATTTTAATTGGCTGGAAATACAGGTATGAGTGGATGGCGACCAGTTGGAAAGCATGCCAGGTGACCCCACTTTTGAGTCAGCAGGACCATCGTTATAGCAATACCAGCATCCTGTGTGGAGGCGGGATCCAGACCCGAGAGGCGTATTGCGTCAGGATCCATGACAGCACAGTATCGTCTCATAGTAAGAACACTGTTTTGGGATTATTAACATAGAAGTATGATTGAATTAGATTTTGTACCATGGTAGTATGACAATATTATTTCAAATCATTTTATGTGAATATGATAATCATTCAGCAATTGGTGAACATTAAAATATCATTGTATTACCCAGTGGGTGGGTGTGGCAGCCCCATCAGCTAATTAATATTCATGAGCCAAGCTGACTAGATGACACATCACACATACTCTACTTTTTTTTTCATCTTTAATTCAACAAGGACACATTAAAATGACCAAAAGTAGCAGTAAATAATGTGTTACAAAAATTATATGTTTTAAATAAGTCCTGTTTTTTTTTTTTATAAAGGGTTCATCAAATGCCCATTTTCCACAAGTTGATATGATTCTTTAGGGTCTTGATGAAAAGTCTATAATATACCTTGTTTAAAATTTCTTAAAGGGGTTATCGGATGCTAAGTTCACTTTTACATGTTGTTTGAACATTAATGTGTGTTGGCAGTGTATGTACAAATCTACCCTATAATGATAAAAATCCATGCAGTGGTTTTTAATTAATCTTTAAAAATAATATCCCCTTTTTCAAATCGAGCCATTCTCAGATGCCTGCTGTTGTGGCGTCACACCAACAGATGCCGCTTCCACGATAGTTGATTGACATGACCATTTTACGTCAGATCAGCTGTAACAGTCCAACCTCCATTGTTTCAATGCCGGAGTAGGGATGTAAGTTAGACAAGAATATCTCAGATTGAGCGATTGAGGTGTTGTGTTGCTGGATGTAATAATGAATATGGTGGGGCGGGCGAGCAGAGCTCATTTGCGTTTAAAGGAACAATCCCTCAGAATGGGATGATTTTTGCAGAGCTGATTTTGACAAGGTAAAAAAGGTGTTGTTTTACACAACCATTGAGAATTTTTAATCAAAGTATATTATAGACTTTTCATTAAGACCCTAAAGAATCATATCAACTTGTGGAAAATGGGCATCTGATGACCCCTTCAATGGAAGTGTAAAACAATACTCTCTTTGCCTAGAAGCCATTCCTGTTGGACAGGGTTGCCAGGTTTTCACAACAAAAAACGCCTAATTGCTACTCAAAACTATCCCAAAAGTAGCCCAATCGTGTTTTGATGGGGGTCCCCCAGTTAAAATCACATTCCGGGGGGGTAAAATACATGTTGTTTGGTGGGGTTCCCCTTGTAAAATAAGTATTCCAGGGGCTAAATATTACATTTTTGAGGTTGCTTTAACCCGCACCAACAATGTGAAAGTAGCCCAATTTCGCAGGAAAACCGCAGACTTGGCAACACTGTTTCAGCTCCCTCAGGGCGGGTCTAAGGTAGGACGGTCATGTCAATGAACTATTGTGGGAGCGGCCTTGGTCCGTGTGACGTCACACAGACAAGAAGCTGAGAATGGCCTACTTTGAAAAAGGGGTTATTAGTTTTAGGGATTACATAAAAACCACTAGGTGGATTTTTATCATTATAGGGTGGATGTGTACACACACTGCCAACACACATTTATGTTCAAACAACATGTAAAAGTGAATTTTGCATCCGATGACCCCTTTAAATAATCACAGAACCCTGAAAAATGTGTATTCACTGCTGAATTTGTACATTCAGCACTGATAACAATAAGAGATGTTTTTTTGAGCATTAGATTAGATATTTCTGAAGGGTCATGTGACACTGATGTCTAGAGTAATGATGCTGAAAATTCAGCTTTGTCATCAAAGAGATAAATTGCATTTTTAAAAATATTAACATGGAACACTGCTATTTTAAATTGCAATAATATTTCACAATATTGCTGTTTTTACTGTATTTTTTTCTATATGAATGCAGCCTTAATAAGCAAAAATATCCAAAAATCTTAGACACCAAACTTTTTAATAATATTGATTCTAGTATGCATTAGAATAAGCTCAGTGAAAAATTAATTCAAGATGGCAAATAAAGTCTAGTAAAGCTGTTTAGACTTGTGCGTCATTCAGTACAGATAAAAAGTTTAAATCTAGGAAAATTTTACCTAGTATTTGTGGGGTTTTTTTTTTGCTTATTAGAGTATTGTGCCGTTACCTTAGCGACTTGCAGACATCACACTGTTAGTCTCACATGCGCTTAATATGAAGAGCGTAAAATTGCTGCCTATGAAGCGCGATCAAAGTCATTTATGAAATTCCATTTCAGTGAGGATGATGCCTGTTTGGCTTTGGATCAGAGCACTAATAATATGTCCATCTCACAGTACAATAAGCAAATGTGATTAACGCAAATGAGAGTCTAAACATTAACAGCATAAATATTGAGGAAAAAAGATTTTGTAGATTCCTTTCATTTCATTTAATCCTTCATAGGCTGTTGAGACTCAGGGCATAACGCCGAGGGGGAGATTTAGTTTCCTTTGCGTTTCTGTTTTTTGATTTAAATGGTAATCTGTGGCCACACAGTGAGAACGTCGGATTTGAATTACATTTATTTTTGTGCGAGCTTCTGTTAGATCTTAAAAAATGCGTCTTATACAGTTTTGAAAATATCTGTCTCTGAAACTGTCTGTCTGTTGTTTTTTCATTATTAGTCAATCGGCCTGTTGGCAGAAACTTGTGCACTGGGCCTTTACCGCCATTGGCTGAGTCTTGCTTCATTCGCTGTCAGAAACATTGTCCCCTCACGCCTTGGTCACCCTGGGGACCCTGTCTCCATGACAACTGTTTGGAACCTCAGGGGAGAAGAGGTGAGAGACGAAAACATCCCATCACACCAGATCGCACACATCCAAATCTAAATCACACACACTTAGATTCACACCCCTTGTCCTTGGTTTCTCCTCTCAGTAATGTAAATGATGTGCGAATGTAAGGGTGGGCGTATTTCTGACCCTTATGTGTGGTGCCGCCCACTCAGTGAGGCGACAAGTGACGGGACAGCTGTATTCCTCTATTTAGACTCGCTATAAACGCCTTTTTCTTTATATTCCGTTTTCTATTTCTCCTCTCTTGTTTATTAATGTGCATATACTGTAGATTTGGCTGTTGCTCTGCTTATTTTGCCAGAGTGTGGGAACAGTATCTGCTAAAATGTTGGCACTCAGTGTGTTTCTGTTTGAGTCATTGCTGATAGTTCTTTTACATTGTTATTTTGCATGCGTACACCTCATTTTCAGGTTTCAGGTTGAGAACTCGTTCTGTAATTACGGAGTCTTTGTTGGAGTCCGACAGTTGTCCTCATGTCAGCGAAGCAATGATCTGTGATGACCCTGTCTGCTTCATGTGGAGAGTGACATCACAGGGGCCCTGTGTTCCTCACAATGGATCTTGTGGCCCAGGATTCCAGGAACAGACTCTGGAGTGTTTTTCTGCCACAGGTATGCAGCTCACTTTTTCCTTTTTCTGCCCTTTTACTGCAGAAGGTGCCCTAAAATTCTGTCATCATTTTCTTACCCTCACCTGCAGCGTTGGGAGTAATGCATTACAAGTAACGTGAGTTACGTAATCAGATTACTTTTTCAAATAACTAATAAAGTAACCAGTACTTTACTATGAAATATCAAAGTTACTTATCAAAAAAGTATGAAACATCTGACAATTCTGTAATCGTTTTCTTACCCTCACCTGCAGTGCTGTGGGTAATGCATTACAAGTAACGCAAGTTACGTAATCCGATTACTTTTTCAGGTAACTTGTAAAGTAACACATTACTTTTAAATTTACTATGAAATATCTGAGTTACTTTTTTAAATAAATATGAAATATCTGAAAATTCTGTCATAATTTTCTTACCCTCACCTGCAGCGATGGGAGTAACGCATTACAAGTAATGCAAGTTACATAATCAGAATTTTTTTCAAGTAACTAATAAAGTAATACATTACTTTTAAATTTATTATAAATTATCTGAAAATTCTGTCATCGTATTCTTACCCTCACATGCAGCATTGGGGTTAACGCATTACAAGTAACGTGAGTTACGTAATCAGATTACTTTTTCAAGTAACTAGTAAAGTAGCACATTACTTTTAAATTTACCTTGAAACATCCGAGTTACATTTCCAAAAAAGTATGAAATTTCTGAAAATTCTACAATCGTTTTCTTACCCTAACCTGCAGCATTGGGGTTAACGCGTTACAAGTAACGTGAGTTACGTAATCCGATTACTTTTTCAAGTAACTATTAAAGTAACACATTACTTTTAAATTTACTATGAAATATCTCAGTTACTTTTTCAAATAAGTATGAAATGTCTGAAAATTCTGTTATCATTTCTTACTCTCACCTGCAGTGTTGGGAGTAATGCATTACAAATAACGCGAGTAACATAATCAGATTACTTTATCAAGTAACTAATAAAGTAAAGCATTCCTTTTAAATTTATTATGAAATATCTGAGTTATTTTTTCAAGTATGAAATATCTGAAAATTCTGTCAGCGTTTTCTTACCCTCACCTGCAGCATTGGGGGTAACGCATTACAAGTAACAGAAGTTACGTAATCAGATTACTTTTTCAAGTAACTAGTAAAGTAACTCATTACTTTTAAATTTACTGTGACATATCTGAGTTACTTTTTCAAATAAGTATAAAATATCTGAAAATTCTGTCATTGTTTTCTTACTCTTACCTGCAGTGTTGGGAGTAATGCATTACAAGTAACGCGTGTTACATAATCAGATTATTTTTTCAAGTAGCCAGTAAAGTAACCCATTAGTTTTAAATTTACTATGAAATATCTGTGTTACTTTTTCAAGTAAGTATGAAATATCCGTGAATTATGTCATTGTTTTCTTACCTTCACCTGCAGTGTTGGGGGTAACGCATTACAAGTAACAAAAGTTACGTAATCAGATTACTTTTTAAAGTAACTATTAAAGTAACGCATTACTTTGTAACGCATTTACTATGAAATATCTAAAAATTCTGTCATTGTTTTACCCCACCTGCAGTGTTGGGGGTAACGCAATGCAAGTAACGTGAGTTACATAATTAGATTACTTTTTTAAGTAACATTTAAAAGTAACAGATTACTTTTAAATTTACTATGAAATATCTGAGTTACTTTTTTTAAAAAAAGTATGAAATATCTGAAAATTCTGTCATCGTTTTCTTACCCGCACCTGCAACGTTGGGGGTAACACATTACAAGTAACTAGTAGTAGTTACTAGTAAAGTAATGCGTTACTTTTAAATTTACTATGAAATATCTGAGTTCTTTTTCAAAAAAAGCACGAAATATCTGAAAATTCTGTCATCACTTATTTTGTATTTCCACGTATTCACTGACATGTCTCCTGTCCCCATGTGAGAAATTGGGAGTGATGCAATATTGTAATACATTACTTTTAAAACTTTCCTCAACACTGCTCATCTGTATGACTTACCTTCTTCTGTGAAACACAGGCATTCGTAGACATTTTCGTAGACAAAATCTCCTTCGCTGGAAGAAAATCATTGAGAAAAATTCCATAAGGACAGAATTTACAGAACTATCCCTTTAATTATCTTTCTCAATCTCATCATTCTTTACCTTCATCCCTCTAATTATTTTCAACCTTCCGTTATCCCCATCCACAAACTCTTCAGCGATTAGCTATTTTTACTCGCATAAGCAAATGCTCAGCTATCTTTTAATCTCCTCATCTCTCCTCTCCTCCCGGCGGGTATGTGGCATATTTCTTATTTGTCTTCTATGCTTCTCATTGAGATCAGTTTGAGATGCAGTTTTGACGCACAAATATACAGAGACACGACTGCTAAAGAGCCTTAGGAGTCCTCTAAGGTCTTTCATTGCAATGTCACTCATCCATGTCAAGTGCCAGTATGTGTGTTGTCCATCAGCAGTAAGAATATGAGTGCTTTTAAGGGGCTTACCGCGGTATGTGAAACATGTTTGTCTGTGGCTGTGACATGGTGTAGCTGGTATTTCACATTCAACACATAAACATCTGCATTAAACCTGACAGCATCATCTTCCCAGCATGCACCTGGAATGTTCTGCAAAATGCAAAGTGAAGCTGAAATGCCAAAGCCATTAAAGTTGAAGTGCAGTTGACTTAAAGTGATAATGTATTCTTGCTGAAGATTTGAGTTGTATCACTTTACACTCACTTATAGTCACCTTATCTAACTTTCCCACAACAGCATTACATCCCAACTTTTCAATGTGAGGTTATATGCTTGTTTTTATTTTATATATTTAATTGCTTATTGGCCTTAGCAATGACCTAAGGGTATAATAGTTGTTGCAATGGCCAGACATGGTGCATAGCTTAATTTGCAGAAGTTATCCTTCCAGTTTCTGTGATCTGACTGCAAGTTCAATGTTTATGAAGTAGCATGCTATTGAATTCTGCTGTCTATCAGCAGTCCTGCAGTTCTGGCACACTATAATGCACATTTTAAGGCTCTAGGTAGATAATCACTCTGGGAAATTGCTTCTTCTAACAGTACAAATAGGTGAAAAATTCTCCTGTCTGCCACGTGAAAAGAAAATGAAATAAACCCTTATAACACAACAGGAAAGTGGTGATTGCGGGGTCATAAAAATACATATTAAGAGCTGTGCATCTTCAGACGAGACAGTCTCTTTAAAAAAAGCTCCGCTTGTGCATTTATATCTTAGGCAACGAATACAATTCAGAGAGATTGATTTTTAAGGCCTAACATCAATTGAAGAAATGTTGCCCTTCCTGCATCTCAAATGTAATGAAGAAATGAACTATTGCGGCTCAATATCTGATTCGCAGAGGAGAGTCTGTCCAGACCAGTTAGGTTTATTACTCGCCTTTTATCTTCGTTCTTTTATCTCACAAACAACCTGAAGAGCATCTACTAGTTGATTCTGTGCTTGCGTATATGTGTCCAATCTCACAAATAAAAAGATCTTCTGTGAGATTGTTTTGTATATGGGTGTTGATCTATGGATGCCTGTTTCTGCCACTGAATAAAAAACAAAAAAGGTAATTGCGACTTTTTATCTCACAATTCATACTTTTTTTGTGAATTTGCAAGTTTTCATCTCGCAATTCAGACTTATTTTCTCAGAATTGCCAGTTTATTTCTCGCAGTTCTGAATTAACCTGCAATTGCAAGTTATTGAGTCAGACTTGTAAGTAATCTCGCAATTCTGAGAATCAGTCTTCTTTTCCCCTGAAAATTCAACTTTATAACTCGCAATTAAAAGTTTATTTCACACAATTATGAAAAAAAAAGTCTGAATTGCGAGATACAAACTCACATTTCATAAAAAAAGTCAGAATTGCACGTTTATATCTCGCAATTATGACTTTATAACTCGCAACTGCGAGTTAATATCTCACATTTCAGAGAAAAAAAGTCAGAAATGCTAGTTTTTATTTCACAATTCTGGCTATTTCTCACAGTTGAGTTCATATCATAATTCTGAGAAAAAAAGTCAGAATTGTGCGATTTAAAAAAAGTCAACTGCGAGATACAAACTCACATTGCATAGAAAAAAAAGTCAGAATTGCTAGTTTTTATTTCACAATTCTGACTTTATTTCTCGCAGTTGAGTTCATGTCTCAAAATTATGAAAAAAAAGTCTGAATTGCAAGATACAAACTCACATTTCATAAAAAAAGTCAGAATTGCACGTTTATATCTCGCAATTATGACTTTATAACTCGCAACTGCGAGTTAATATCTCACATTTCAGAGAAAAAAAAGTCAGAAATGCTAGTTTTTATTTCACAATTCTGGCTATTTCTCACAGTTGAGTTCATATCATAATTCTGAGAAAAAAAGTCAGAATTGTGCGATTTAAAAAAAGTCAACTGCGAGATACAAACTCACATTGCATAGAAAAAAAAGTCAGAATTGCTAGTTTTTATTTCACAATTCTGACTTTATTTCTCGCAGTTGAGTTCATGTCTCAAAATTATGAAAAAAAAGTCTGAATTGCAAGATACAAACTCACATTTCATAAAAAAAGTCAGAATTGCACGTTTATATCTCGCAATTATGACTTTATAAAAAGTCAGAAACTGCGAGTTAATATCTCACATTTCAGAGAAAAAAAGTCAGAAATGCTAGTTTTTATTTCACAATTCTGGCTATTTCTCACAGTTGAGTTCATATCATAATTCTGAGAAAAAAAGTCAGAATTGTGCGATTTAAAAAAGTCAACTGCGAGATACAAACTCACATTGCATAGAAAAAAAAGTCAGAATTGCTAGTTTTTATTTCACAATTCTGACTTTATTTCTCGCAGTTGAGTTCATATCTCACAATTATGAAAAAAAAGTCTGAATTGCGAGATACAAACTCACATTTCATAAAAAAAGTCAGAATTGCACGTTTATATCTCGCAATTATGACTTTATAACTCGCAACTGTGAGTTAATATCTCACATTTCAGAGAAAAAAGTCAGAATTGCTCGTTTTTATCTCACAATTCTGACTTTATTTCTCGCAATTGTGTTCATATCTCACAATTATGATAAAAAAGTCTGAATTGCGAGATACAAACTCAGGCAGAATTGCTAGTTTTTATCTCACAATTCTGACTTTATTTCTCACAATTGTGAGTTTATATCACGCATTTCTGAGAAAAAAGAATTGTGAGATTAAAAAGTCGCATTAACTTTTTTTAATTCAGTGGCAGAAACAGGCTTCCATATTGATCTATCCTTACTTCTGTAAGTATTGTAAGTTGTAAATGTAAGTTTTACTTTTTCTTGTTCAAAACATTTACTTAAATAAATGTGGTTCAAATTATTATAAGAAAAAACTAAATCTACTGAAACTTATTCAAATTTATAAGACTATGTCTTGAATTAGGTTTATTTTTATTACACCTTGCACTGATTTTTTTTTCCTGTTTTAAGCGTAAAACTAACAACATTTAGTGAGATTAATGTTTTAAAAAAAATAAGAAATTGCCATTCTTTCCTTCTTTTATTTATTTATGTATTTATTTCATTTTTATTTATTTTTTGTTAGGACACTTCAGAGGACTTTCCAAAGTAAACTGAGTGAAATTTAACATTTAAAATTTTTCTTCACTATTAATTATCAGATAATTATTTTCAAGCTGTCTGTTAATTAAAAAGAACTGCCTTAATGTTGTCCAATCATGGTCTTTGAGAAAAGAATAGAGCAATCAGAATGCTATTAAACTCTTATTTGCATATTATTCTACTTTAATTAAAGAAAAGTGATTGTAAGCCACAAGATAAGAGGAAACCGAAACATTCCTGTGCTTAAAGCAACCCATGATCATTATTTCAATATTCTAATTTTGTTTCTTGGCAGTACATTTAATTGCATATTTCCTTGTGTTGTATTAGAAGAAGATGTTAATTAAATATGCTTGTTTATTGGGAAAGAACAAGTGTTATTCAAAAAGGAAACTGTGAAATGATAATAAACATTATACAGTATGTTGATATAAATAAATAGGAAAGAGGATGAGAATAGAGACTTTTTTTCTTGATTATATGCATTTAATCAAATTTTCTGTCTTTGTATTATAGGTGAGCAGGTCCCAAGTGATCAATGTTCAGGAGATCCTCCTCCAGTTCGGCTGTCATGTGAGATGCCCTGTCCTGGGGACTGTGTGTTGGGACACTGGGGTCCCTGGACTTCCTGCTCCCAATCTTGTTCCAGTAAACACCATGAGGGAAAACAAAGTCGCTCTCGTCTTGTTCTGGCTCTTCCTGGAAAGTGTGAGTTCAGATTGAACATTTGGTTCACAAGCATGCAGCAGTGCACAAGCTGAGCTCTGAATTTCATACATTTCGTCTTGTGAACACTCAAAGAATATAATTATCAAATACACAAAGCGCAAATTATAAAAACGTGTTGGAAATGTAGGGTTTCCAGTTGTTGCAGAACAGCTGGATACGGCAGCCCTCACATACTGAGCTTTATTAAAGTCCTTTTTTGAGACTCTTTCAATTAAATTATTCACAATGCCTCTTTTTAATTCTTTAGACTCTGATTTACCCTGAGTCCAAATCTCTGAACCCCATTTTAAAATGATGTTCTAGTAGTCTTTGTCCTGTCATCGCCTTCTTTTATCCTGGTCCTTATAAAGCAGCTCTTTCCCATGAATTATAGATGGGAAATGACACACTCACACACTTCCTTTATGACACATTCATCAGGGACATATCCTTTGTTTGACCCCTCAAACATATGGCCCTTTCTATATCAGTATATATGTACTGCCATTCAAAAGTTTAGGATCAGTAAGATTTTTAGATGTTCTTTTATTTTAAGTTTCTTATGCTGTATCTATTTGATCAAAATACATAAAAATGTAATTTTTCTGAAATGTTATTGCGATTTAAAATAACAGTTTTCTGTTTTAATGTATTTAAAGATATGATTTATTTTTGTAAAGCAAAGCTGAATTTTCAGCATCATATAACTTCAGTCTTCAGTGTCACATGATCCTTCAGAAATCATTCTAATATGCTGATTTATTATCTATATTGGAAACAGTTGTGCTGCTTAATATTTTTTGGGACCTGTAATACTTTTTTCAGGATTCTTTGATTCTTTGTTTACTCAAAATATAAATTTAGTGTTACAATATATACTACTATTTAACAGTTTGGGGTCAGTACATTTTTCTTGTTCTTTTTTTTTTTTTTTTTACTTTTATTCAGCAAGGATGTGTTAAACTGATAAAAAGTTATAGTAAAGACTTATATTGTTAGAAAAGATTTCTATTTTGAATAAAAGCTGTTCTTTTTAACTTTTTATTCATCAAATATTTAATAATTTAATAAATAATAAACAAATAATATTTTTGTTTGTTTGTTTGTTTTTTTACATAATTTATTCCTGTGATGCAATGCTGAATTTTCAGCATCATTACTCCAGTCTTCAGTGTCACATGATCCTTCAGAAATCATTCTAATATGCTGATTTACTACTCAAGAATCACATATTTCTTTACTATTGCTTTTGAATAATTGAAAGTACTTGCTGAATAATAGTAATTTATATTAAAAATCTTTATATTAAAATTTATATTAAAAAATGTTACTTTCCTTCAAACTATGTATATGTAGACAGTGTGATATATGAATCTAAATATGTGCAGCTAATAATCAATAATTACACTCCCAGTCAAAAGTTTTTGAACAGGAAGATTTTTAATGTTTTTTATAATAAGCCTGCATTTATTTGATCCAAAGTACAGCAAAAACAGTACAATTTTGAAATGTTTTTACTATTTAAAATAACTGCTTTCTATTTGAATATATTTAAAAATATAAATTATTCTTGTGATTTCAAAGCTGAATTTTAGCATCATTACTCCAGTCTCATGATCCTTCAGAAATCATTCTAATATTCTGATTTGCTGCGCCAAAAACATTTATTATTATTATGATGATGTGGAAAACAGCTGAGTAGAATTTTTTCAGGTTTCTCTGATAAATAGAAAGTTCAGAAGAACAGCATTTATCAGAAATAGAAATCTTTTATAACAATATAAATGTCTTTATCATCACTTTTGATCAATTTAAGGCATTCTTGTTAGAAAAATCTATAATTTAAATATTTTATTTATATATATATGTGTGTGTGTCACATGATCCTTCAGAAATCATTGTAATATTCTGATTTGCTGTTCAAGAAACATTTTTATTATGATTATTATGAATATTTAAAACAGTTGAGTACATTTTTTTCCCAGGATTCTTTGATATATATATATATATATATATATATGTGTGTGTGTGTGTGTGTGTGTGTGTGTGTGTATATACACACACACACACAATATTCAGAATATTACAATGATTTCTGAAGGATCATGTGACACTGAAGACTGGAGTAATGATGCTGAAAATTCAGCTTTGAAATCACAGGAATAAATTACATTTTAAAATATATTCAAATAGAAAACAGTTATTTTAAATAGTAAAAATATTTCAGCATATTACTACTTTTGCTGTACTTTGGATCAAATAAATGCAGGCTTGGTGAGCAGAAGAGACTTCTTTAAGAAATTAAAAATCTTACTGTTCAAAAACTTTTGACTGGTAGTGTATATGCAGTATAATACTGTACATGAATAGGCTGCATAGCTAATAAATGATTCTATAATGCTATATTAGATCAATTTTAGTGTATTTGACTAGATTGCTTTTAACAGTTTTGAGATGTAAAAAAGAGACCTACATTTTTTTTTTCGGTTGCAGATGGAAAGCCATGTCCTCTGGCTTCTGAACTGGAGCAGTGGAGGCCCTGTGGCATGGAACCATGCACAGTGTACTACTGGGATGCTTCACCTTGGGATCCCTGTATGCCAAACACCATCACAGACGAGAGTGAAGGTAACAGCACAGCTCCACAGATGGAGAATGATGCCACCTGTGGTACAGGGGTACAGATGCGCCAAGTCACGTGCAGGAGAGCTGGGAA
Source organism: Labeo rohita (assembly GCF_022985175.1). Classification (NCBI taxonomy): domain Eukaryota; kingdom Metazoa; phylum Chordata; class Actinopteri; order Cypriniformes; family Cyprinidae; genus Labeo; species Labeo rohita. Next base: position 19,716,369 of record NC_066879.1, on the reverse strand, counting down.
TGGACATGTTTTGCCAAAACGGTAAAGGAACACACTATCTTTCATCCTAAATTATGTACAGAACACCATAAAGACCATTTCACACTTGAATCTACTTTAGGTGTCCTGAATCCTCTCGTCCTGACTCAATCCGGTCTTGTCCTTTACCTTGCAAAATCGACTGCATCGTCACACCTTTTAGCGAATGGAGCGCCTGCCCATCTTCTTGTTTATCAGGTAAACATGTAGACTGTTCACCCTAACAACAAGCACGACTTGACAAGCTAAATGTTTTAACTTCATATTTTTTCTCCCAATGTTGTAAACGTCTTTGCTTTTCTAGTAAATGCTACTGCACCAACCCAGTCTCGTCATAGGATCATTATCCAGACATCTGCAAATGGAGGTCAAGAGTGCCCAGATACTCTTTATGAGGAGAGAGAATGTGATCCGCTCCCTCTGTGTCCAACTTACAGGTAATAAGAAACAGCTTTTTCATTTTTTGAAAAAGTGAGAAATGACAAAGTTGGCAAAAAGGTTCATTTTTCTAGTTTAATGCAGGGACGGGGCTAGTGTTGGTCACCCCACTCAAAACTGCTGCTTCTGTTTCTTTTCACAACATCAGTGAACTGCGGTCAGATGAGATGTTGTCAGGCCATATGTCAGTAAAAACTAATTGTCCTGTCCTGTCAGCCATTATACTGTCCTCGCGCTTTAATTGCACACACGAATGTGACAGAGCGCGCTGTAGCCTGTTTCATTTCATATTAAAGTGCAAATGAAACTGCGAGCATGCGTGTCAGATCCACGTCACACATTCAGCAGTGGCAGCTCTTAAAGTAATAGCAGCCAAATAACCTAATAACCCAGCTGCTGTGCTGTCTGTTAATCAAAGAACGAAAGAAAAAAGAGGAAATCAATAACTTTTGTAGCTTTAAGGATTCATCTATATTTAATTTAGTATTTAGTGTTTGATAACTTTATTGAGTTTCTGTATATTTCTGATTTGCTGAAGGGTGCAGGTAAATGTGACATTTATTATAATAGGTTTATGTGAAGATTGTTTTAAGTTCACTTAAATTAAAAGTTGTTATTTGTCGAAGTGTAAGAAATGTTAAAATTGATAGCTCTCGATTATACTGTAATGCTAAATGGTTATAGTCAATGGTTAAATATTTTTAAAAAAAGAACAATTTCCTAGAGAAATCAGTAATCACCTTCAGTCATAAAAAAAGTTAACAAAATTAAAAATATACTGTCTTTAGATTTTATATATATTACGTTTTTTAAAGAAGTCTCTTAAGCTCACCAAGGCTACATTTATTTGATAAAAATACAGTAATATTGTAAAATATTATTGCAATAAAAAATGACTGGTTTCTGTTTTACTATATTTTAAAATATTACTTATTGCTGTGATGCAAAGCTGAATTTTCAGCATCCATTACTCCAGTTTTCAGTGTCACATTATTATAAATCATATTAATATGCTGATTTGGTGTTCAAGAAACATTTCTTATTATTGTCGATGTTGAAAACAGTTGTTCTGTTTAACATTTTTGAGGAGATTGTGATGTTTTTTTCCAGGATTCTTTGATGAATATAAAGTTCAAAAAAACATTAATTTGAAATAAACATTTTATGTTAGAAATGTAATTACTATGACGTCTGCATCAATTAAATGCATGCCTTCTGAGTAAAATATTAATTTCTGTAAGTTTTAATCAGTAGTGCTACGTATACACTGTAAAAAAACAAAAAAACACAATTTGTTGAGTCAACTTAAAATTATTTGTTACCCTGCTTCCTTTTAATTTTAAGTTCAGTCAACTAAAATAAGTTTAGTCAACTTGAAATGTTAAGTTGTACTGTGACAACTTAGATATTTGAGTTGACTAAACCAAAAAATTGGTTTGTTAAACTTAAAAGCTGTGCTTGTTACCCAGCTGCCTTAAAATTTTAAGCTGAATGAACTCAAATATCTAAGTTGTCACTTAGTACAACTTAACATTTTAAGTCAACTTTTTTGAGTTGACTGAACTTAAAATTTTAAGGCATATCATAAACGTATCAACGTTTAAGGCACATCATAAACGTATCAACTTATTATAACACTACAACAGTGTGTTCATAATTAAGATAATGCATTATAATAATGTGGTAAGACACTCCAATTTGCATTATCAAGCAGAAAAACAAGCTGTTTATACAGCTAAAAATAGCTGGATGCGGATGAAACTGAAAGCTAAACCCATAAAAATTACAAACTCTCATGGCAAAAATAAGGTGGATAAAGTACCTATTAAAATATTGAGCATTTTTTTTAAATCACCCAAGACAGAAAAATGGCCAAATGTGCTCAAACCATATGCAACATGTGGTGTTACTTCATTAAAATGTGGTAATTTGTATCCCTACTAGATGTGCCAACAAAATACAAAATGTTCATAAAATATAATTGGATATAAGCCAGACACCGCAACATGTTTTCTGTGCACTGATGTTTCCTGGCAGATGGCAGACCCACCGCTGGCATCAGTGCATTCTGGTACCTGATTCGGTGAGGCAGGCTGTGGGTGGGCCCGCAGAGGCATGCGGTATTGGCCTAGAGACAAGAGGTAAGTGACAGTTTAGGATCTCTGTATGATTTAAAGTTTTATTAGGAAAGTTCTGCAAAACCGGGGTTACTGTAGGACGGTAACTTATAGTGGCGATTCGTAGGGACTTCTTAACTGCCTGAAGCTTTTTTTCCTTTCCTTGCAATTTTCCCTATACTCTCCTGTCTTATAGAAAGTTGTCAAGATGTCAGAAAGGACACACAGCGTGGTGTGACATCTGACATCTCCGTCCCCGGGCCCTTTTTAAAATATCCTGCTGGTGCTTCATGTAAATTTAAAGGTGCTGGCCTATCAAGACACAGCGGGGATCCTTTCAAAGAGCGGTTTGCAGTGTCAGTTTTGGAAAATGAGAAGAGTATTTCTTAGCAAATAAACGATTCCCTCAAGTTGAGCTCAGCGGGTGTCATTTAGGAAACACCAGCAGAATGATTATCTATGTAAATTCTTATTTAAATTGTTCACACTTTACGTGAGAAGGTTTAACCAACGTTTCCCACATTTGTTCTGCTTATTTAGGATGAATGAGGCCCAGTATGTTACTGCAAGCCCCAGAATGTATTTATACACCTGTAAGGATCGCTAAAACGATAACGATAATTATCGCGCGATATAAATTAGCAAGAGTTCGATAAATGTTCGATATAATGTTTATGTGGCAAAGGCGGAATGAAAAAGTATTTGAATCGTGCCACACGGACCGTTTATCCGCTCAGATCAAAGTTCAAACGTGTTGTATTTTAATATATTATTAATGCAGATATTTATTAAATGTATTGAAGGAGGAGTAATGGGATATAATTACAGTATTTTTTGTGTTTAAGCTACTAAATGTACGTTATTTAGACTACTGTTTTTATACAAATACATAGAAACCATATTACATTTTTACCATAGTATATTTAGGTGCTATATTTGTGGTTTTAACTGTGATTGCCATGATCTAAATGTATGCTACTATGAAAGACCAATGGTTAATAAAAAGAAAGAAAAAAAACTCAGAATAATTAAATTTCACCATTTAAAAATGAGGTTGCTACATTTTTTACCGATATTTTGATAATGAACATAAATCTATATCTGCATCCTAACTTAAGATATTATCAATTGTGTATTTCTAAGACAAAAAAAGTTATATTATTGTTATTAATATTATGAGGCAACGCAAACCTGTTTCTTGAATTGAAATAATATCACTCATTAGAACATTTCTTATTATTTTTAATTGAAATAAATTCTGTCATCATTTGCTTACCTTGGGCCCTATAAAATTTTTTATTTTTTTCCAAATTCCATTTTTTCCATTTTAGTTTTTCTAGACTCGGTTTTGATGGTTACATTAAAAAATATTAATCAAAAAAGCATGTCTAATTAATTGAAATTGTGAAACTTACACATTTTAACAGCATTGTAATAAAAGTTTAACAAAAAAAATTTTTAAGGCCCTATGAAATGCTTAATTTTTTTCTCAAATTCAGTTTTATTTTTTCCTAATTTTTTTATGTTATTTTTCTGGATTCCATTTGAATGGTTTCATTTAAATTTGAATAAAGCATCTCTACACTAACTGATTTTATTTAAAAAAAAAAAAAAAAAGTATTATTATATTTATTTATTTTTTTTTTTTTTTTTTTTTTTTTTTTTTTTTTTTTTCTGAAATTTTTCAGAAATCATTCTTTTCTGGTAAATAATTTTTCTAGTAAATATTCCATTATTTTATGAAATGTTATTATTATTAGTAGTAGTACTATCATTAAGTAATATATTTCTGTCAAAGTTTCTCGACGTTAAACCAAACTTTTATTTTGATGGGTTGTTGTGAAGACCTTGAATTTTGTGTTTGTATAAGATATGATGATAGTTTTTTCTCAAAAGAAACTGTAAAATGCTTATGAAGTGACTCTCAAAGCAGTTCTAGAGATTATGTTTATGTGTTCATGTATATTTCGAGGCAGCAGAGGCTTAAAATACTGCGAGCATCACATGTGGTTCACTATGTGTGTAGTAAACAAAACCACGTATCTACGCCGTTCATTCAAACAGAGACACGCAAAACGTAGGATTCATATTTAAATAGTATTTTGTAACTTAATATTCACAGACACTAGTCCATATCATGTTTTGATTTAAGTGTACTAACCTACTTTTGATGTATTCATTCAAAATTCTGCAAATTCGGTGATATTCCAGGTTATACAGTAAATTCTATTTTTATTTTAAGCTATTCCAGCTGTGTTTAAAAAAGAAATACTATGCCATTTTTTAAAATATCACCTTTTTGTGTTCCAGAGAAGTAAATTTTCACTTTTGATGAAGTGTGAAAGTGTCAAATTTGATCCTACTAAGAGCAATATAACTATTATTTAACATCTTTTCCCTCTCTGTCGTGTTTTCAGAGGTGACGTGTGTTGGTGCGGATGATTCTCCAGCAGATATGATTGACTGTGTGAGATGGGCTGGAGTGATGCCTGTCCCGGTGAGGGAATGTCGTGTGCCATGCAGAGATGAATGTAGCTTCACCTCCTGGAGCAGATTCACCCAGTGTCAAGGCTGTGGAAGTTGGCGCACTCGTACCCGATCTCTGATAGGTAACATGTTCAACCATAAACTATTCTGATTATCTAACGCTTTTCCAAAAGCACACATAAATACCAAGGTCTCCTTTCATCCAAACTCTCAGGTCGCAGTAAGAAGCGCTGGCGCTGCCAACAGGAAGAGTTGTTTCCTCTCCAGGAGAAAGAAGCCTGTCCTTGTTCTGAATTTCACACCCAGCCTCAAGGTTCCTGGTCCCCTTGTTTGCTCTCACCAGCAAAGAACACTGCTGGCCATCCTTTCATCCAAGGAGTTTCCCACCAAGGCCAAAAGGCAGTCCAAGACTGGCGAGCTCAGAGGAAGAACAGTGAATGTGGGCACGGGAAACGCTATAGAGCTCTTGCCTGTCTGGATCACCTGGGACGATTGGTGGAGCCAGCTCTCTGCAGCAGCCCTGGTGATGCATTCTTCTAAAAATATATTATTTTTAATAAATAAAAATAAAAAAATAAAAATATATATATTTATTTATTTATTTATTATTGAGACTTTTTGAAACTAAACCTGCATGCCATTTCTCTGGATTTCTTTGCATTTTCTGCACATTAATTTATATAATTGTATAAAATGTCATATTTATATATATATATATATATATATATATATATGTGTGTATATGTAAAATATGACATTTTATAAAATTATATATATATATATAATTTTAATATTTTATTGTTTTGTATTATTAATATTTATATTGTATATTCCACCAATGTCTAAGGAAGTGGCATGTATGCTGTTACAGGTTATGAATTTGAATTATGAAATTAATTATTTATTTTGCAGCCTTTTTGAAACTTAAAGTGCATGCCATTTCTTGGAATTTTTTTGGATTTTCTGCACATTCATTTATATAATTTTAGAAAATGTCATATTATATATATATATATATATATATATATATATAAAATGATAACAAAAATACAGTATTTTTTGTTTTGTATTATTAATTTTTATATTGTATTTTCCACCAATGTCTAAGGAAGTGGCATGTATGCTGTCACAGGTTATGATTAAAATGATGAAATTAATTATTTTTGCAGCCTTTTTTAAACTAAAAGTGCATGCCATTTCTCTGGATTTCTTTGGATTTTCTGCACATCAACTTATATAATTTTAGAAAATGTTATAAATATATATAATATATATTATATATGGATCCCCTTCCCCTCTCTGTCTCCCACTCGCTTCCTGTCATATCTCCACTGTCCTATCTAACAAATGCAAAAACGTGAAAATTATACCAAAAAATATATATAAAAATACACATTTTTTTATTACTACTATTTATATTGTATATTCCACCAATGTCTAAGAAAGTGACGTGTACGCAGTTACAGGTTATGAAGAGGAATCATGTCATGTACCTTGTTCTACCGACTGTAAACTGAGTGAGTGGTCGAATTGGTCAGCCTGCAGCGCCTCTTGTGGTGGGGGTGTAAAAGTTCGCTCTCAATGGCTACGAGAGAAGCCTTTCAATGGAGGTCGACCCTGCCCAAAACTCAATTACAAAAATCAGGTGAGAATGATTGTTCAATTCTACTTCTACCTTATTGATCTTGTAAGAAATGTAGAAACTAATTAGTCCTCACAAGACACAAGCTGTTCTGAGAAATTAAAATATCCAGAGACCTTTAGCTGTTATTGATAATAGAGCCGTTCAGTCTTTTTAAATTAGCCTGAAGGAACAATCACCTGCTGTGAAATTATAAATGCCCACACTATGCTTAAATTATATGTTTTCATAAATACTATATCTTCATCTGTGTATGGGAGTCACAGAAGACAAGACAGTGTGTGTGTGTAAACCTACTGTTTAATTTATTATTCATTTGGTTTGACTTAGTGGGTCTTCCCCAGACTGCCCACTTTCTGTTTCCACAATGTTACTCAACCACATTCTATTCTAGTAAGACAACACTGGAGAGGATCAAGACCTCTAGGGATTGAACCTCTTATCCCCCCCTGCTTTTTTGCTCTTTTTCCTTTTATTTCACTCTCTTTATTTTATATTCCATCAGGGCAGGTCAAGCAACATTAAAGTTTCATGGATCTGAACTGGAGTTGGCAAGCGTTTCCTTCAGCTCAGTTTCCCTCATATAAATGAACCACTAAATAAGGAATCTACGGTGGGGGGCAAACATGTCCAATAGATACTAACGGAAAATCTGTCCCTTTCTTTTCCCTTTTCCTTTTTTCTTTTTCTTTGTCTTTTCCATTTTCCGTCTGTTTCCCTTCCTTTTACTTTCCTCTTCCTCCTCCTTTTCTTTTACTTTTCTTTCTACTTTTATTCCATTTCCTTTCTTTCCCTTCTTCCTCTTCATTTTAATTAATTTCCTTTTTTTTTCCTTTCACTTCCCTTTCCTTCTGCATTCATTCTATAACCTTTCCTTTTTCATTCCTTTTCCTATTCCTTTTTTGTTTCCTTTCCATTTCCGTATTCTTTGAATTTTATTTTTCCTTTTAATTTTTTCCTTGTTCATTTGCTTTGTTTTACTTTCTGTTCTCTTTTTCTTTTCCCGTTTCCTTCCCCTTTTTCCTGTTCCATCTTTTTCTTTTCCCATTAATTTCCTTTCTCTTCCTTTCAATTCCTTTTCTTGCTGTTCATTCCATTTCCTTTCTCTTTTCTTTTCTCCTTTTACCTTTTCCATTTCCTTATTCTTTTCATTTCCATCCTTCCCCTTTCCTTCCCCCATTTCCTGTTTCTTCTTTTTCTTTCCCCATTAATTTCCTTTCTCTTCCTTTCAATTCCTTTTCTTTCTGTGTTCATTTCATTCCATTTCCTTTCTCTTTTCTTTTCCCCTTTCTTTTTCCTTTTCCATTTCCTTATTCTTTTCATTTCCGTCCTTCCCCTTTCCTTCCCCTTTTTCCTGTTACATATTTTTCTTTCCCCATTCATTTCCTTTCTTTTTCTTTCACTTCCTCTTCTTTATGTATTAATTCCATTTTCTTTTTCTTTTCCTTTCCTTTTGATTCCTTCCCATTTCCTTATTCTTTTAATTTCCTTCCTTTTTCTTTCGTTCTTTACTTATTTGCTTTGCTTTACTTTTTCTTCCCTTTCCCCCCTTTCCTTCCCCATTAATTTCCTCTTACTCTTCCATTCACTTCCTTTCTTTCTGAATTCATTCCATTTCCTTTCTCTTTCCTTTCTTTTTCTTTTCATATTTCTTTACTTTTCTGTTTCCTTTCCATTTCCTTATTCTTTTCATTTCCTTCCTTTTCCTTTCCTTTTCTTTCTTTCCTGATTCATTTGCTTTACTTTACTTTCTCTGCTTTTTCTTTTCCCCTTTCATTCCCGTTTCCTGTTTCATCCTTGTTTTCTTTCCCCAATATGTCCTCTTTCTCTTCCTTTCGTTTCCTTTTCTTTTTGCATTCATTCCATTTCCTTTTCCATTTCCGATTCTTTTACTTTTCTGTTTCCTTCCATTTCCTTATTCTTTTAATTTCCTTCCTTTTTCATTCTTTTTCTTTTCCCCTTTTTTCCTGTTCCATCTTTTTCTTCCCCCCATTAATTTCCTCTTTCTCTTCCTTTCACTTTTTTCCTTTTCTTTTCCATTTCCATGTTTAATTTCCTTATTCATTTCTTTTGCTTGCTTTACTTCCCTTTCCATTCTCCTTTCTTTTTCCCATTTCGTTTCCTTTCCAATTTCCTCTTTTTTTGCTCATTAATTTTCCTCTTCCCTTTATATCCTTTTCTTTCTGAATCCTTTCCATTTCCTGTTCCATACTTTTTCGTTTCCTTTCTCTATTCTTTTAATTCCTTTTTTCTTTCCTTTTGTTTACTTATTGCTTTATTTTCCTTTCCATTCCTTTGCTTTCTTCTTTCTTGTCATTAATTTCCTCCACCTTTCATATCCTTTTCTTTACGTTTGTTCCATTTCATTTCTCATTTCTTTTAATTTTCCAATACCTTTTCTTTCCTCACCCTTATTTTCATTTCCTGTCTTTTTATTCATTTTGTTTCCTTCCTTTCCTCATTCATTTGCTTTTCCTTTACAACCCCCTTTGTGGTTTTGCTGCTGGTCATGTTCTGCTGATATGAATATCTACAAAGGCTCAGGTGAGTACCTTAGAGAATTGTGTGTGTTTGCGTGTGTGTTTATAATATTTTGTCCTGAAGTGTCTGGTCTGTCTGCTTGTATAAGCATTAGCATTACATACATGTTTACACAGAGACACACAAAACACACACTTGTGTGCATGCTGCCAAAACTAAAAACATAGCTGTCTTGTCTGTGAGCAGGTGTCTGAGGTACTGCCCTGTTACTCTGACTGCAGTCAGTATGTGTGGGAAGTGGAGTCCTGGTCCATGTGTGTCCTAAACCCACCAAACAATTTCACGAACGCCGAATCAACCCAGCCTGTGTGGAGAGGGCTTCCGGACCGGCAAAATCCGGTGAGCTCAAAAAAGTTGAATTAATAAGAAGTTGTCTTGTACTGAAAATGTCTTTTCAAATGTCCCCATTCCGCCACAGAACAGCAGAACAATATATTGTGTTTTAGCTCGGTGGGACAATGACAAAACAGATCCTGTGTGCGTCACACAGCAAAATTGTCCCATAAGTCAGCGTTCAAAACCGAGGAGAGGTCACAACAGTGCCAAACAGATTCATGGGGTCATAACTCTGCTTCTTAAAGATAAGTGAGGTCGTAACTCTGCCCTTCAGATGAAAGTGAGGTCGGGGGGGGATGATAGGAAACCATACAGTGTTTTCTATTTGTATTTGTGCACTCACCTTGTAACATTTTCTTTGCTTATGAGGTGCCTTAGACGATAACATTTGTTTGTCTCTGATCTAAAGCTGCCTAAAAAGAGGAGGAGAAAACCAAGTTGAGGTTGTGGATGACTCACTGTGTGACCAGGAGGAAAAGCCAATCAGAGTCGAGCGCTGTCTACTGCCATGCCCCGCCCACTGTGTGACATCAGAGTGGAGCCAGTGGACCAAATGTACCGTGGTCAGTTTCTGATGGATGAATGGATGGAGTGGCTGACGAATGGATAATGAAACGTCAGGATAGAGGGAAGTTTGTCATGACGGGATGATTAAAATAAAGCGTTTATTGCTTTAGTAAATATATTGCAGTGGATTTGACAAAATGATTCATGGTGCTACTGAAATACATGACAGGTAACAAAATCAAACTTTTATTATACATATAAATCTGAACTTTTTTTTTTAATTGTCCACTGGAGAATAGCAGAACCTAATCTTCCTGGGTTGTTGAGAATCCTGCAATGACTTCATTAGTGATTAAATAATCTTAATTCATATCTAAAAAATGCCTAAAATGTGCATTGAGGTTTCTGTAGTAATTATAATCAGACTGTATTAAGGGAATGTTTCTTATGCAAGTTTAGCACTTCATTTGTGGCACTGTTGATTATCAATAAAAATAATTGTGGCTCATCCCTACAGTATTAAAAACAAGCTTGTGTTGAAAATGCATTACTGTAAACAATGAATGGGAGAAATCCCTATTAGGATATTTGTGACCCTGGACCACAAAACCAGTCATAAGTAGCGCATAACGATATATTTGTAGCAAAAGCCAGAAATACATTGTATGGGTCAAAATTATCCTTTTTCTTTTATGCCAAAAATCATTAGGATATTAAGTAAAGATCATGTTCCATGAAGGTATTTTGTAAATTTCCTACCATAAATATATCAAAACTTAATTTTTGATTAGTAATATGCATTGCTGAGAACCTTATTTGGACAAATTTAAAGCGATTTTATATTCAATATTTCGATTTTTTTTTTTTTTTTTGCACCCTCAGATTCCTGATTTTTAAATATTGACATTTTCAAATGTTGTATCTTGGCGAAATATTGTCCTATCCTAACAAACAATACATCAATGAAAAGCTTATTTATTCAGCTTTCAGATGATTTAAAATCAAATTGACCCTTATGACTGGTTTTGTGTTCCAGGGTCACATATATGCAAGATTATGTATTGCAATTCTGATTTATGCCTGCATTCTTCCAGGATTGTAATGACGGTGATTTGAGATGGAGGAGTAGAAGTGTCTTGAGGTGGCCAGAAGGAGATCATACCTGCCCTGATCTAAACCAGACTCAAGCCTGTATCAATATGACCTGTCTCAAATACTCCTACGTTTACTCAGGTGCTGTTACAAGTGTTCACACTTTCACGATTTATACACTCTAAAAAAAATGCTGGGTTAAAAACAACCCAACTTGGGTTATTTGGCAACCCAGCGCTGGGTAAATATTGGACAGAACACATGCTGGGTTATTTTGACCCAGCTGGTTGGGTAAATGTTTTTACCAAACATGTTGCTTTATTTTATTTAAAACAACTATTGTTTAAAAATGATTATAAAAATGATATAGGCAACAACAATAATCAGAAGATGAACATTTATTATTAAGCAAGAACACATGGACAAAATACAAGACAAACTAAATTTATTTGGGTGAATACAGCATAGTTTACAATATTACATACATTTAAACTCGTTTAACAAGCATTTTAGACATAAAAATGTAACATTTAAAAGTAGAATTTTAATTTTAGTGTATTCAACCGTTCTCTGTAATCGCTTTTTACCGAAAAAGTGCTAATTCTCATGTCGGTGTGATGTCGAAATCTGAGCCGGTGAGGGGCTGCTGTTCACCGGGTTAACTGCAAACTTCAGTTTGCGGCCTCACGTTTCACTTGCTGACGCAGCTGACTGACATCTCGTCCTTATGTTGTGTTGCGTAAAATAATACAATTTACAGCACAGTAAAGACTTCATAAATTAAATAAAATGTATACAAACCTTTATTTCACTGAAGAAGTACAAAATCAGCGGTGCTGAGAACCACTCTGTCCTGTAGAGGACTCAAAAAAGCCTGTATCTGACTGTAACTCAGCAGCTGGGTTGTTTTGTCCAGAGACAGGCTTAACCCATCGGTTGAGTAGAAAAAAATAACCCAGCGTTAAAAATGACCCAGCAACTTAGTTACAGAAAAACTACCCAGCACCTGGGTAAAAAAATATTAAAAATAACCCAATAAAATGACCCAACGAGCCGAACCCAGCATTTTTTCGAGTATAGTTTGTAAAATGTGTTCTGTGCACATTATGAAGTACAGGGAGTGAATTGTGTGTGTGTATGTTGTGAAGACTGGAGTAGCTGTCAGCTCAGTGAAAGCGCAGTATGTGGCCGTGGGATTAAGACCAGACTCCTGAACTGTGTCCGCAGTGATGGGAAGCTGGTGGAACTGAGCATGTGCAAAGAGGTGACTGTTCTTTTCTCACTGTAATTGTCTCTCAACAAAAGCTCTAATAGGAATACAGTTATTTTATTGTGTACTACTTCTCTTTTTTTTTTTTTTAGTTGGGTCCTTCACGTGGAAAGCTCTCTGCCCCCTGTGAGGTGGGCTGCCCTGTTAATTGCCTGATTACAGAGTGGTCCACCTGGTCAGAATGTTCACACACCTGCGGAAGCCAAAGTACGATCTCAAATTGATGTGATAATTATTATAATTATTATTATTTAACATTTTAAAATAAATTTTTGTTACCTTCTTTTTGAAGAAAATAAGTCTAAGAACTGAGCAATAAATTATTATTATTATTATTATTATTATTATTTTTATTATTATAGTAAATATTTGATAATAATTTAACTTAATTTTTTTTATTAAAAACACACAAGTGCTGTTTTTCTTCAAAAAAAAGGTAACAAATAAATAAATACAAAAACAATAATTTATTGAATATTATTTTATAGTCTTTTTTTAATAAAAAAGTGATTTTTCCTTTTCAAAACTGGCAAATAAAATAATAATAATAGCTAATAGTGTGTAGTTTAATTTGTTTTATTTTTTGATTAAAACAAGTGTTCTTTTTTTTTCTTAACACTGGTAAACAAACAAATAAATAAATGAAATTACTATAACTATACTACTACTATACTTACTACTATACTTACTATAAAATTAAAATAATGGTTAATTTAAAATTACTAATATTGAATATTAGTTTATAGTCTTTTTTTAATGAAAACAGTGCTTTCCTTTTTAGTACTGGTAAATAGAATAATAATAGTAATAATATTAATAGTAATAGAAAGTTTTGTTTTTTTTTGTAATTTAACTAGTTTTATTTTTTGTTAAAAAACATAAGTTGTCCTTTCCATCTCAACACTGGCAAACAAACAGACAAATAAATAAAATTAAAAATTACTTGTATATATAAAATTAATTAATTAATTAATTATTTTATAGTGGGTTTTTTTATATAAAAACAGTGCTTTTACATTTCAATATTGGCAAATAATAAAAATCACACATTTAGTTATTTAATATTAATAAATAAATAAATATTTAATATTAGTTTATAATAATATAACATGAAAGCATGAGTGGTGCTTTCCATTTCAACACTGGCCAGTAAAAATAAATCTAATATCTTTTAAAAAAAAGATAGCACACAACTGTTTACACCCTCAAGAGCTCAGTCATGCTTCCTTGAACTTGGCTGTTGTTAGAGGCTTAATTAAAAGCTTTTATCAGTCTCATTTATCTCAATTCAAGGCTCTGCCAGTCCCATGAGTAAACGCTTCCCAGCGTGCTTATTAAATTTCAGCATGCAAACAGAGCTCACACTGGACTTCAGCTTCTGATCCCATGTGTTTGTGTCTTGTTCTATGTCAATTTTCCAGGTCAAATGACACGGTCCAGGGTCGTTTTGCAGCCTGCCGGTGAGGGAGGTCGTCCCTGTCCGTCTCAGCTCTCCCAGACTCGCCCTTGTTCCATCAGGCCGTGCTACAGCTGGAGACTGGGGGACTGGAGACCGTGCAGGGTGGAGGTAGCACTGATGCAGCGCAACTGATTGAGTTAAACTCAAACACACAACTGCTGCTACCGCTGAGACATTGTCCTTTACATGTACAAATGAACAGACTGAGGAAATTCACATAGCTGAAGGCTACTGCTTTCCATTAAACTGTCAAAGCGAACGCATCATGTCAGGGTTTCCCCTGAGCTCATATGAGATAAAATCATCCTTGCTGTGCCGTTATGAATAGCTCTGATAGATTTTTCTTTCTCATTTGCAGATCTTTATGTAGGTGCGGCGTCACAAAAAAGTAAACAATGGCATTGTAGAAAACCCTATTCACTGATGTATTTGTCACACACTGATTCATTCTGCCACTGAAAGTATGCCGTATAAAAGAAATTAAGAAACTATTGTATTTCACACACAAACACGTATATAAAACTATTGAATGGTCGAGTATGTCAATAAAGTAAAAAAAAAAAGAAAAAGTAAATAAGTTAAAATATACCTAAACATTTAAATTAATTTTAATTTAGTAAAAAAAAAAAATAATAATTTTCATTTATAATTTTTAGTTGTTAAAAATTTAATAAGTACTAATAAAATACAATTATTTTGGGGTGTGCAATATGTAACTGTAAAGTATATAATTACAAAGTGTAACAAATATTTATATTTTTTTTACTTGTAAAAAAAATATAAATAGATACAAATAAAAGTAAAAAAAAAAAAAAAGTTAATAAGTAAAAATATACCTAAAAGTATATCATAATAAATGAAAATTAAGATACATTTTTAGTTGTAAAAATGTAATAAGTACAAATAAAATAAAATTATTTGGGCGTGTAAAATATGTAACTGTAAGTATATAATATAATATTTTTTTTACTTGTAAAAATGTAAATAGATACAAATAAAAGTTTTAAAAAAGTAAAGAAGTAAAAACAGTATATTAAGTATATTAAGTATATTATAAATGAAAATTATGGTTATTTTTAGTTGTAAAAAAATAATAAGTACAAATAAAATACAGTTATAAAATATGTAAATGATTAATTTTTAGTGGTATGTATATTTTTTTTACTTGTAAAAAATGTAAATAGATACAAATTAAAGTTTGTTTGTTTTTTTGTTTTTTTAATTAATAAGTAAAATATTATTCCTAAAAGTACATAATTATTAATGAAAATTAAGATTAATTTTTAGTTGTAAAAACTTGTATTATTACAAATAAAATAATTATTTGGGGGTGTAAAATATGCAACTGTAAAATATATCATTAGAAAATGTAAAAAATATATATATTTTTACTTGCAAAAAATGTATGTAGACACAAATAAAAGTAAAAAAAAAAAAAAACATTTTGTATGTAAATAAGTAAAAACATATCTAAGAGTATATCATTATAAATGAAAATCAATAAAATGTAAATATATACAAATAAAAGTTTTTTTAAAAAAGGAAATAAGTTAAAATGAAGAAAAAATTAAGATACATTTTTTTGTTAAGAATTTAATATATACAAATAAAAGAAAACTATTTTGGTGTGTAAAATATGTAACTGTAAAGTATAGAATTACAAAAGTAAAAAAAAAAAACCTTGGAAAAAATGACGGATACAAATAAATCGTCAAATAAATCATCAGATTTTTGTCTAGTAGAATAAAGGCTACCAATTAAAGCGGTATTTTTATACCATGTATAAAATCTCCCTACAGCCTCAGTGAAATGGGTGTCCTAAGCAATCAAATGTGTCTCTATGACAGACTTTGGTTCTGTAAGCAGTGAGAAAAAAAAAAAGAGTCAGGGGAACAACACACTTTTTCAGCCAATCAGAAAAGCAAGCGATCAGAAAAGCTCTCTGGCTGTGAATCATTTGGCGTGTTGGACACAAGCCCATGCGGAGGCCTCCTCACCGTGTTATGAGCCAATTATATTCTGGTTAAATCTGGAGTGGTTTCTTTCTACCCACCAGATTTACACTTTCTAAATAACAGGCATCTAGAAAAACTACCTGATATATCTCAGCAGCGCACGGAAAATGAATAATACATCTAAATAGCCCAAAATAACATCACTGTTTTGATCTTCAGATCTTTAGACAGCTGAAATCCTCTGTAATCCTTCTCTCTCTCTGTTTGCAGGGGGCCGACTGTGGCGAGGGAGTAAGTCAGAGGGAAATATCCTGTGTAGTGCACTGGGGTTCTCTTTCAGGTCCTCCTCAGCCCGTTCCGGTAGAGGATAAAATGTGTGTAGAAAATTCACAGAGCAACGTCAGCGAGATTGAGTTACAGCAGCCTTGCACAATCCCCTGCCCAGGTCTGCATCTCTAACACAACACACAAAGCTAAATAATGACACACTAGTGACTACTTGATAGTGACATTTATCTGAATGAAGGGTTTGTTAGTGATGAATCAGCAGCTTTAATTAATCACATCTGTCTTGAGCTCTTTGCATCTGCTCATTGGCTGTAATTTCCATCTCGCACGTCAGGAGAATGTCACCTGACCAAATGGTCGCAGTGGAGTTCGTGTCAGCTGCTGTGTTTGGATGGGAGGAGTTTTGAGACGTGGGGTCGACAGGCTCGTTCTAGAGCCGTAGTCACACAGGTCCCGGAGAACCAGGATTCCTGTCCCAGCCAGATGTACGAGACACGCCCATGCCGAGGTTTGTGGGAAGACAACAAGCAGTCTGAGTCTGATATTAGAATGATTTCTAAATTTTTTTAAATAAATTCCAATAGAAAATAGTCTTTTTTTAACATTTTGGCATATTAAATTTATTTTTTCTGTATTTTTGAGCAAATAAATGCATCCTTGGAGATAAGATATATATATATATATATATATATATATGTGTGTGTGTGTAAACATTTTTAGATGTTAAAAGAATATAATTATAAATAAATATTAATAAAGTACAAATATACAGTAAAAAGGTGAACATACCATTAATTTAGGTGAAATAAAGTAAAATTTAAGGTTTAAATTTTATTTACTTATTTATTTATTTAATTTTTTTTTTTTTTTTTTTTTTTTTTTTTTTGACACATTATCTTAATATTTTAATTGACTGGTATTGATAAATTACCAGTCCTTCATGTTTAAAAGAACACAATTTTTTGTTTGTTTGTTTGTTTTGGTCATGAAATATTAAAATGATTCCTGAAGACTGGAGTAAAGATGCTGAAAATTCAGCTTTGCATCACAGGAATAAATTACATTTTAAAATATATTCAAATAGAAAGTAGTCGCTTTTAAACTGTAATAACATTTTGCAATATTAAGGGTTTTTTTTTTCCTGTATTTTTGAGCAAATAAATGCAACCTTTATGATTTCTTACAAACACACACACAACCCTAAACTTTTGAATGCTAAAATTCATTTTTAGGTGTAAAAAGTATATAATTATAAATACAAATTAAGAGATAAATACAAAAATACAGTAAAATGCATTTTTGGTGAAGATAAAAGTAATTTAGGTGAAAAAGTCAATTTTAGGTTTAAGTTTTATTTGTATGTATATTTTTTAATTAGTTTATTTTATTATTATTAAAACATTTTTGTCGTGAACATACACCACTTATTTCCACATTTTGATTAACAGATATTGGTAAAGTACTAGTGCTCCATGTTTTAAAGAAAACAATACTTGTTTTTTTGGTCATGAAATATTAAAATGATTTCTGAAAACTGGAGTAATGATGCTGAAAATTCAGCTTTGCATTACAGGAATAAATTACTAATTATTAAATTTTAAAATATTAAATAAATGTAATTTAGGTGAAATAAAGTAAAATGTAAGTTTTAAGTCTTCTTTTTACCTTTTTATTTATTTTAATTTTAATTCTTAACTAATTTATTAATTTATTTTTTGTCATGAACATATGCCACTGATCTTCAACATTTTCATAAAGATATTGATAAAGTACCAGTCCTCCACACTTAAAAGAAAACAATACTTGTTTTTTGGTCATGAAATATTAAAATGATTTTTAAAGGCTGGAGTAATGGTTGCTAAAAATTCAGCATTGCATCACAGGAATAAATTATAACTTTTTTAATTTTATATTAGAGATGACTGCAAATATACAATAAAATGCATTTTAGGTGAAATAAAGTAAAAAATAAAAGTAAAAAATAAATAAAAAAAAAATATATATATATATATATATATATATATACATATATATAGTCCTCCACATATTGAAGTACACAATACTTTTTTAAAAACCTTTTTTTTTTTTTTTCCCTGGTTTGAACAAATAAATCCTTTTCTCTCTTCGTCTTGGACATTCCAAGCTGTTGTTTTGCCGAGCTGTTATTTCCTCTCTGGCTGTTTGAGAAAATAGCTCCAGGACTGAGAAGTGATAGACAGGAAGTGTTGTTTAGCCAGTAAACCAGAAAAGCACAATAGTGTGTTTTTTGTCTGTTCTTCCAGGAGGAACGTGTCTTAGCTATGAATGGATGAGCGGTGAATGGAGGCATAACCATAGACTGGTGTGGTGCCAGCGCTCTGATGGAGTCAACGTCACAGGTGCGCACTATTGCATTTAGAACGCATTGTCTCAAATTGATATCATTACAAATCATCCTGTTTCATAGCTTATTTTTAGGCATGAAAAAGGCCTTGGAAAAACACAAAGGCAGATTTTAATTTTGTTTCTCTACATTAGGAGGCTGCATTGCTCAGAACCAGCCCTCTACTGTTCGACAGTGTCACCCTCCCTGCACCAAACCCTTCTCCTTCTGCACACAGGTGATACCAACAACACTGTGAACACATAATCTCATTCATTAATGAGTGAATTACACAAAAAGAACATGTCCAGGTCCTATTTCATCCCAAAACTTTTTTTTACACTTGACTTTTTTTTTAATTATAAATTCCATTGGCAAATTTTACACCCCCAAAAATTAATTTTAATTTATTTGTACTTATTTAATTTACTAAAAATTGTAATTAACTAAAAATGAACTAAAACTATAGCGATGAAAAATCATTGTCATCATTTAAATCAAGTTGAAATAAAATATAATAATTAAACTTAAACAAAAATGATAAATGTTGAAAACTGAAATTAGTTATAATTACTAAAACTAAGACTTTAATTAAATAAAGCTATATAAGAATATTACCAAAAAAAGTACAAAAATAAAAGCTAACTCAAAATAATAATAAATACAGTAATAACAGTATATGAATAATACTAAAATAACACTTCCCTCCATACTTTAATGTGTATGGATATTTCTTATTTGGTTAGATGCATTGCTATATTTCATAAATGTAATATTTAACCATTTACTTTTTTATATTAATGAGAATTTTTTTTTATTACTGTCACAAAATGGGGTGGTCATGATATGTGTAACAATATTTTTTGTTATTTTTAAGTATGTAAACATTTTAGATTTTTATTTTTATTATTGTTGTTGTTGTTGTTGTTGTTGTTAGTATTAGTATTATTATTATTATTGTAGAAATGTAATGGATAATTTAATTATTGTTTATATGAATTAACAAAATATAATTATTTTTGTTATGTCTAAGTATAAAAACTACATTTTTATACTTGTAGTAAGTATAAAAACTTATTACAATTTTATTATTGTCATTTATTATAATTTAATAAATACAGTGGATGATAATAATAATAATTATTAATATTTTGACTATTTATTTGTATTTACATTTTTTCAACCAAGAACCTATTTTATTTATTTATTTGTAATTATAAACTTTACATTGACATATTTTACACCCCAGAAAATAATTTGTACTTAATTTGTACTTAATTTACTAAAAATAGTAATTAACTAAAAATGAATCTTAATTTTTAATTTATAATTATAGATTTTTTTTAGGTGCATGTTTTTACTTATTTACATTTAATAATATTAATATTAATTTAATATATTCATTTAATAATATATTCTTTTTTTTAAATAATAAATATACTTAAAGGGATAGTTCACCCAAAATTGAAAATCCTGTGATTAATTGCTCACCATCATGTTGTTTCAAACCTGTAAATTAATCAAGTTGAACTAAGATATACAGCTGTTGTTAAACAATGGCTTTGGATGATAGCAAAATCAACCAGGGCCTGGATTACAATAATGTAACATGTACCAGCAGTGAATACTATTTTTATATGCTAATTATCTGTGACAGATGCTTAGAGTTTATAAAGTGTGGTATCATTTGGCAGTCTGTTATGGTGAGATGGAAATACCTTCATTATTACACATCACAACTTCATCTCACCCTCTAATGCCACGCAGTTAACAACTGTATGTCTCCATATGTGGAACGTAGCACATTTCAGTATCCAGCTGTCACCTGCTGCCTGTCACTAATGATGCTTCTCATAAACTCTCTCTGTTTTTCTGTCAGAATGGAGTCTGTGGTTGTGAGAAGGGCTTCACGGAGGTCATGACTTCTCATGGGTTTCTTGACTACTGTACCAGAACACCAGGGCTGGACCATAAGAAGGCAGATGTGAAGACCACCGCAGGCCGTCTTAGACCAGAACATGCTCGGAACAAGAACCACATCAAGGACTGGGCGCTGCAGCCTCTTGGTCCAGGTACTACAATGTCACATGGACTATTTTAACGATGTTCTTACTACATTTCTGGGCCTTGAACATATCAGTTGCATTGCTGTCTATTCAGAGTTCTCGGGTTTCCACCACTGAATATAAAAAAAAGAAAAAAGTAGACTTTTTATCTCACAATTCTGACTCTGTTTCTTGCATCTGCAAATTTATATCTTGCAATTCTGTCTTTTTTCTCAGAGTCGTGAGATAAAAACTTGCAATTCTGACCTTTCTATCTCACGATTCTTACTTTTTTCTCACAATTCCGACTTTTTCCTCCCAATTGCAAGTTTATATTTCGCAAAACTTACTTTTTTCCTACAATTCCAACTTTTTTCTCGCAATTGCAAGTTTGTCTCGCGATTCCTATTTTTTTCTCGCAATTACAGCTTTTTCTCGCAGTTGCAAGTTTATATCTCGTGATATTTACTTTTTTTTCCCGCAATTCCAACTTTTTTCTCGCAATTGCAAGTTTGTAACTCGCGACTTTTACTTTTTCTTGCAATTCCGACTTTTTTCTTGAAATTGGAAGTTTACAGTACTGTGCAAAAGTCTTAGGCCACTAGTATTTTCATCAGCTAAAAAATGGTTTAAAGTCAGTTCAAGTCGGTCTTTTGCTGTAGTGTGTCAGTAGGAAATATCAGTTTACATTTCTAAACATTCATTTTGCCATTAGTTATAATAATCCAGTGAGATTTTTGTATGGAGCACAGGCTGTTGTCAGACTCCTTGTGCAAACAGAGATCTGATCTCTCCATCATTCAATCCAGTCTGTCTTAAGAAACAGAAAAAACGGAGACAGACTAAATCCAGAAGAACTGTGGCAACATCTCCAAGATGCTTTAAGAGACCTATACCTACAAAGCTGCAGTACTGTTAAAATTCTTAGACAGTTGGGCACATAAAATGAGGATGCTGTCAAAAACAATGTCATAAATAGATTTTCTTTATCAATGAACTTCTATTAACTAAAATAAATCAGCATTTGATGTGAACATCCTTTGCATTTAAAGTAGCTTTTGCCCTAGGTGCACTTGTGCAGAGTTTTTCAGGTAGCTTTGCAGGTAGGTTACTTGAAACATCTTGGAGATGTTGAAACAGTTCTTCTGGATTTAGTCTGTTTCAGTTATTCTGTTTCTTCATGTCATTCCAGAGACAGACTGGATGATGGTGAGATCAGATCTCTGTGTGGAGCACTGGCTGTTGTCAGACTGCCTGTGCAAACAAAAATCTCACTAGATTATTACAATTAATGGCAAACAGAATGTTTGGAAATGTAAACTGATGTTTCCTACTGAGACACTACAGCAAAAGATAGAAATAACTTACTTTAAACCATTTTTTAGCTGGTGAAAATACTAGTGGCCTAAGACTTTTGCACAGTACTGTATATCTCGTGATTCTTACTTTTTCCTGCAATTCCGACTTTTTTTCTCTAGCTATTACAAATTTTTTGGTTTTTCACAAATCTTACTTTTTCCTGCAATTCCAAATTTATGTTGCAATTCTTATTTTTTTCCCGCAATTCTGACTTTTTCTCGCAATTGAAAGTTTATATCTTGTGATTCTTTTCTTGCAGTTGTGAGTTTCTCACAAATCATACTTTTTTTCTCGCAATTGCAAGTTCATATCTCGCAATTCTCAATTTTTTTTTCTCACAATTCCGACTTTTTTCGCAATTGTTTATCTCGCAATTTTAACTTTTTTTTTTGCAATTGCAAGTTTATTTCATGTGATTCCTACCTTTTTCTCACAATTGCGAGTAATATATTGCGTGATTCTTTTCTTGCAATTGTGAGTTTATATCTCGCAATTCTTACTTTTTTCTCACCTTCCGAATGTTTTCGCAATTGTGAGTTTATCTCGTAATTCTGACTTTTTTTCTTGCAATTGCAAGTTTATGTCTTGTGCTTCTTGCTTTTTCACGCAATTCTGACTTAACGCAATTTTGAGTTTATATCTCACAATTCTTACTTTTTTCTTATTTTTTTCTTTCTTTCGTTGCAAGATAGAAACTCACAACTGTGAGGAAAAAAGTCAGAATTGTGGGTTTATATCTTGCAATTTTTTTGTCTTTATTTCTCAGAATCGTGAGTTTGTCTCACAATAGTGACTTTTTAACTTGCAATTGCAACTTGCAGTTTATATCACGCAAATCTGAGAAAAAAAGCAAGAATTGCAAATTTATTTCATGCAATTCTGAGAAAAAAGTCAGAATTGCAAGAGTGGCGGAAATGGGCTTCTATACACACTTTATTCAGAGATTCAATCAAAAGCTCCTCAAAAAACCTACATCAACCCTGCAGCATTCTATTGGACAGATTGTTTGATTGACAGCTAGTGGTCAAGTCAGTTTTCTCGGTCAGAATCAATTCAGAATGATTTACAGATCTGCACTTTCTAAACATTAATGTTTATTTTGATTGACAGATGGCCGTGTCAAGTTGTGGGTATATGGGCTGATGGCGGGCGGGTTTGTCGTGATCCTCCTTCTCATCATTATGTCCTTCCTACTGTGGTGAGGCTGTTTTTTTTTTTTTTCTTTTTTTTTTTATATTGCTGTACTAGTTTAATATTCCTGATATGACTCGATCAGTCTCTTTCTTCTCACATAATAAAACAGTCAGGATCCCAATCACCCTCCCATTGGTTTATTTTGCCATAATGACTGCCTGACTGAACATTACTTCTAAAACAAACAACTAGCATATGTTTTCAAGGCAAAAAAAACATTTGTATGGCTCTCTAATTGGTAAACATCGTATATGAAATATGACTATGTATGTTCTGCACTCTAGTGGTGATAATTTAAACTGCAACAAATTGTGACACAAATTGTATCTTAGGTGAGTGCTGTGAGTTTATACATGCTTAGACATTTTTGCATACATATGCATGGTTTGCATTTCAGTAAAAACCCGGAGGACAGTCCCAGCAGCAGTCCACAGAAGGCACTGGCTCTGGCGTATGATGGGGACGTGGATATGTGAGCCCACCATGAGTATGCAAAGCTAAAACACAAAACGCTCAAAACAGATGTCTGGCATCCTTCAGACCACAACATGACACGTTTACAGCAGCACACAAGCTGAGCGCGACAATGAGCCAGACCAGAGACAGTGCTGACTGGATGACTGATGTTTAAACAGCACAAAAACTAAACGCAAGGCTGTCTGGAGAACATGAGCAAGTTGAGGAACTGCACAAAGGAAAATGTCATACAGAATGTGGCATCATGTCTACAGTACCATAGCGTGAGTGTGTGTGTCTGTCTGTGTGTTTGTGTTCATTTAGAGGTTGCGAGAGTCTTGTTTAATGCCCATTATGAGGAAATTGTTGTGTGTGTGTTAACAGAATTGTTCACTCATAACAGATTGTTTTCGCCCCCTTGTTTCATTCCAAATCTCTATGACTTTCTATCTTCTGTGAAACAGAAAAAAGAGAATTTTCTTGGCCACTCTTTTTAATAGAATCAGTTGTATAAACTACTTTGATGATGCTTTTGCATCCTTTTTGAAGCTTAAAACTCCACATTCAGTGCAAATGCATGAAAAAAAAGCAACCAGAACTTTAAACAACATTTAATTAAAAATCTTTTATGTTCTGCAGAAGAAAGCAAGTCATATAATTTTGAAATTACATGAGACGGAGATGATAATAATAACAGAATTTTTGTTTTTAGGTGAACTATGCCTTCAAAGATCCCTAAAAAGGGGTGTTTCCTGACGCACTACATTAGTGCCATCTTAAGTGCCATATTTATTTCTTTATTTCCGTTTTGAAACGTATATAGCCTTTCAAATAGCCTCCCAATTTGATTCCTTTAGATGTCAAAGTTACAGTTCACCCAAAAATGAAACTTCTGTCATTAATTACTCACCCTCGTGTCATTCCAGACTCGTAAGAACACAAATTAAGATATTTTTTATTAAACATTTCTGTTTATACAGGGTCAGAAAGCTCTCAGATTTCATCAAAAATATCTTAATTTGTGTACCAAAGATGAACGAAGGTCTCATGGGTTTGGAACAACATGAGGGTGAGTAATTAATGACAGAATTTAAATTTTTGGGTGAACTATCCCTTTAAGAAATTCTTTTGAATTCACCCCAATCAGCTTTGACGCATTTAAAATGCTTTGTTATCATTGAAAAGGTCGTGACATGTTCTTTTGTAATGTGTATGCTGTGAATATTTTCTATCTGTGTCTTTGAGTGGTTTCTAAATAAATCCGAATCTCAGAAAGGAGTCTTATATTTAACATTTCATGCAGTTGGACTTGAACATGCCGTGTTTTAGTCTCTGGTTCTGTTCTTTGAGATTTCTCTCAGTTTTTGCGGTTCTGGATCGGTGCTGCTGTCATTTCTGATCAGTGTCAAAACACTGAGCCAACTTCTATGGGCCAAGCCCAGATTGTCATATTCCTCTCATGAATTGTAATTAGAAAGTGCATTAGTTACAACAGATGAGATCAAATGAGGAAAACGCAGGTGCCACACAGCTGCATTTAGATGCATGAGCCAGTAGGTGGCAGTAGGACACAATAATAGAAAACCCAGTTTTCAGAGATTTTTGCTTGGCTCTCCTATGCTGATTTAATGCTCTATTAGCATAGAATACAATAACAAGGAATATAAAGAACATCCTAAAAGATGTCTGAGTTTTAAGCATTAGTGGCCATGTAATTCACAATTAACTGAACCACACTTAAAACAAATATTAAATATATATCCTGCTGTTTAAAGGTTTGGGATCAGTAAAAAATTTGTTTTTTAAGTCTTAAAAAACAAGTCGTAAAAATACAGAAATAAACAGTAATACTGTGAAATATTATTGCGATTTAAAATAGTGGTTTTCTGTTATAATATACTTTAAAATAAAATTTATTTCTGTGACGCAAAGCTGAATTTTCTGCATCATTACTCCAGTCTTCAGTGTCACATGACCCTTCAAAAATCATTCTAATATGCTGATTTATTATCAATGTTGGAAAACGTTGTGATGCTTAATCTTTTTTTAGAACCTGTGATATTTTTTCCAGGATTCTTTAATTAATAAAACGTTTTTAAAAAACAGCATTTTTTTTAAATAGAAATCTTTTGTAAAAAAAAATATGGGGAAGAAATCTGATTTACATCTTGTATTATTTCTTTTTAGCATTTTAAGGTACATTGTTTCAATATATTATTATTTTAATAATAATATCAATAATAATAATACTTTATTATAATATAATAATTTAATATATATAATTGAATATTTATTTATTTATTTATTTATTTATTTTTAAGTTTAAATCATCCTGCAAAGTCTAAAAAAACAAGATAAAAATTACTGTATTAAAAATACCAAAAAAAAAAAAAGTAAATTGTCATGGCTTCTGTAAATGTCTTTTTGGCTTAAATTTTCAAAATTCTCTTTTGCAGCATAAGTTTAAATATTTAATTTTTTTCAGGTTTATGATTTAAAAAATGTTGCAGAATTATATTAATACAGGTAAAGTTTAACAGTTTAACAGAATGTTTGAGTTGCTTCCATACAGTGTTGCCAAGTCTGTGTTTTTTCCACAGAATTGGGCTACTTTAAC
The DNA here is from genome assembly GCF_022985175.1 of Labeo rohita. Taxonomy (NCBI): domain Eukaryota; kingdom Metazoa; phylum Chordata; class Actinopteri; order Cypriniformes; family Cyprinidae; genus Labeo; species Labeo rohita. Next base: position 19,690,186 of record NC_066879.1, on the reverse strand, counting down.
ACTGTTTCCACGTGTTGTTTTTCATATCTGCGGGTTGAAGTGACATTTAGCCACTAGAATGCGAGTTTTACCAGGGGAACCCTGCCAAAATATGTGTATTTTCCCCGCTGGAACACAATTATACCAGAGGATCCTCCAAAATGCGATTTGTTTTGGGCTAGTTTTGAGTAGCAATTGAGCAGGTTTTGTTGTGAAAATCTGGCAACCCTGCTTATGAGCACTGAATGTATACAATGATTTCTCATTCTCAATCTCATTTGTGTTCGTTCATATTTATACTTGTCAGACATGCCGTGACAGGTTTGATGCCAAATGTAAATGGTAGTTCAAAATTTTATGTTTTGCATAAACTATTCCTTTCAAAGTGCCTATAACACTGGAGGGTGAACCGCCAAACCAAGAGGGGGAAAAAAGAAAAACTCACAATCTTTTTAGCATCTGCATGCTGTTAAATACTCAACTGTTGGCATAAATGCATGACAGAAAATTCAATCAGCAAATGTGATTGATTTGGAAAGTTGTTGATGGAGCGTGAGGTGTTTGAGCGAGTTTTCTTCACACCTCGCTTTGCATCAGGTCACTGATAAGGTTTTCCAACAGCACAGATTTCGAAATTGGATTCATTGATTTACGAGAGGAGGTAAACGACTTTTTACTACTCTCAAAGGGAAATATTGTAGGTTATTTGGACCTTGAATTATTCTCTGTCTAGCTAAACTCAGCCAAAGATGATCAAATTACCCATTATAGGCAAATGGGCGGCCCACAGCAGCAGTCTTTTTGCATCAAAATGTATTTTGTCTCTCACAATCTGGTTACGGTTGAAGGACGACATTAATTTTGCATGTACGTTTTTGCAACACCGGATCACATTCCAAGGCCTTTTTTGGTAGATATGTGTTTGTTTTAGACACAGTTTACTAATTTAATTTAATCTTCAGTCAAGCCAAAGACCTCTCATCTCCTCATTCCTCCACTCCCGTACCATCTTCTCCCCTCCCCTCCTTTTCGCTCCTCTATCTGTGAAGAAGTGCATTAGAGAGCTCTCGTTCTCGCTCGTGTCTCTGTGTGCCTTATCAGATGAGATAAGCTTGAGTGCTGAGGTTCTAATAGGGTTCCAGCCCAGCGGGATTCTCCTCACGTGCCCAGAGAACAACAAACACATACATCACTGCACCCCAAGATCAGCTCCACTCCACGACAACAAAGACACTGCCCAAATCAACCACTTTCTTAACCATCAAGGTCCCAGTTTACTGATTGCACCCAGAATTTGCACTTAAAGGGATAGTTCACCAAAAAATGAAAATGCTGTCATCATTTACTCACCCTGTATCACTACACACTGACATATTTCATGTCAACACATGTATTACGACCAAAAACGATACAACGCTATATGTATATTACAACAGCGCTAACAACTGTAAAGTATTATAATACTATTACTGATGGTAGTCTTAATTAATTTTCAAATGTTAAACTATCAGGCTTTTATTTTGCACAATGCATATAAATGCAACGTCACGCTTCCCTCTGAAACACGCATATATCTAGTTATTATTTGTAGCCTTTGCGATTTGATAATCAAATGGAAAAAATAAATTATTTGCACTAAAAAAAATAAAAAGGCTAAAAGCAACTTTTTTTTTTGTTTTTGACTCACTTTTCTGACTTTTTTATATATATAAACTTTATATAAAGATATATTTAAAGATATAAACTTCCAGTTCTGAGAAGAAAAGTTGGAATTGTGAAATATAAAAGAGCAATTACCTTATTTTTTATTCGGTGGCAGAAACAAAGATGTACACTCAGAAATCAGAGGGAAAAAAGTTTGAATATCTATATATAAATTGCGAGATGTGAACTCAAGAATTGCAAGGAAAAATACAGAAATCTGAATTTCTATCTCACAACTGACTTTTTTTTGTCAGATTTGCTATTTTACATCTTTAGAATGAGATTGTCCGATAAAAATGTACATACATTTTTTTTTTTTATTCTATGGCAGAAACAAAGATGTAAACAGAATATATATATATATAAAAAATAAAAAATCACAATTCCGTTTTTTATTTTTGTAAGGCAGAAACTCAGAAATCAGAGGGAAAAAACTGAATATCTGTATATTCAGAATTGCAAGATGTAAACTCGGAATTGCAAGGAAAAAAGTAAGAATTCAGAATTTTTTTTCTCGTATTACTGTTTTTTTTTTCTTAAATTTGCAAGTTTGTATCTTAAAAATCAGAACTGTGAGGTAAAAATTCAAAAATTTCATTTTTATGTTTTATTTTGTGGCAGAGCTGTAAACTCGGAAATCAGAGGAAAAAAGTCAGAATATCTATATAAACTAGTGTAAACTAATGTAAACTCGGAATTGCAAGGGAAAAAGTCACAATTCTGAATTTTTATATCACAGTACTGATTTTTTTTTCTCAGACAGCAGTTTTATATCTTAAAAGAGTAAAACAAAGTGTGAGATTAAAAAAACACAATTACCCTTTTTATTTTTTTATTCTGTGGCAGAAACAAAGATGTAAACTCAGAAATCAGAGAAAAAAGTCAGAATATCATTCAAGGCTATAGTTGAATGGACTGCTTTTATGGTACTTGGTTGTTTTTCATTAATTCCTGTCATTTTATGTAAATAAATAACATAGGATGAATATTGTTTAAAAAAAATTGTGTAATAGGAACAACATTAAGATACGTAAATGACAGAAGTATCATTTGTGAGTGAATAATTCTTTTAAAAACTTGTTTCAAAACATTTTATAAATGAACACACTAAGCTAATAATTTGCCAGTGAAACAGATAGCCCCGCCCCCAAACTCACGCTATTGGTTAAATCCGTGTTGCTGTGTTGGACTGGACAGAACACTCAAACAAACAATGTTTTGAGAAGGCCACTGAGCTACAGTAAAGAAAAAGCACTTTACATCCAAAACATCGACCAGGATTTTCCACAAAGTGCATAAAACCCAAGAATGTCTGCCTTTGCAACAATGAGCTTTACCAGACGCTTTCTAGAGGGCAGCTCACCTTGCAAATATTAGTAAACCATTATAAAACCCAAACACTAAGTGGAAGGCCAGTAATGAGAGAGATAAAAGAAAATGGCAAAGCGTAGAGAAAGAAGAGTGTTGGCGGAGATAACTCCCGTCTCTTCATTACTCCCTTCTCTCTTTCATTAAAAGCTTTTTCCAGCTCCTCTGCCCCCGGCTGAAGACTCTGAAGAGAAAGTGTAATTGTGCATGGGAAATTAAGTCTGCGACTTGCGACACTATTTAAAATACTGAGTCCCCAAGGGTAAGGAAGTCTGCTATGAAATGACAACCAGTGTTGAGGAAGCTACTTAAAAACTCTAGCTTGTCAAGCTACAAGCTCCTCGTGACTTAGTAGTTGAAGTAGTTTACTAAAAAATGAAAACTCTGGCATTGTTTACTTACCCTCATGTTGTTGCATGGCTCTACAGTACGATCTGCGTGCAACTATGAAATAATATTTAGGACCAGCAGTGCCACTGACCCAATTAGCATATTCGTGTTTGCAATTAGGGGAGCGTGGAAGGTTTCTTCTTGCGTGGTTTTGCATCGCTGAGTAATAATATCACAGACATATCTATGGAAGCCAGTTTTCGCCACTGAATAAAAATAATAAAGTTATTGCGACTTTTTATCTCACAATTCTGACTTTTTTTTTCTCAAAATTGTAAGATATAAACTCACAAATGCGAGTTATAAAGTCAGAATTGCGAGATATAAACTAGATTCTGACATAAACTGAAAATTCCGAAAAAATAAAAACACAATTGCAAGCTATAAAGTCAACAGCTCGCAGTTTTGACTTTTTTTCGGAACTGAGATATATATATATATATATATTAAAAGGGATATGATTTCAAGTCAAAATATACTCTTATCTCCAGTTAAGTCTAATCAGCACAGGTAGAGCTTCCACAAAACAAGACGAGAGACTCTGCAACCATCACATGTTGACTGACATCAAGAGATTGAACACTTCTGCCTATGGCAAGCACACAAAGTGAGTTAAAAAGTAAGAATTGCGAGACATAAACACAATTACGAGAAATAAAAACGTACAATTGCGAGTTATAAAGTCAGAATTGCAAGATATAAACTCACAATACTTTTTTTCTCAGAATTGCGTGACGAACACAATTACAAGAAATAAAAACTTGAGTTATAAAGTCAGAATTCCAAGATATAAATTCACAATTGCGAAATATAAAGTGAGAATTGTGTGATATTACACTCACAATTCAGACTTTTTTTTTCTCACAATTGCGTGATATAAACTCACTAAAAGAAAGTCAAAATTGTGAGATTAAAACTCAGAATTCTGACTTTTTATAAGACATAAACTCACAATTACGAGAAATAAAACCTCACAATTGCGAGATAAAGTCAGACTTGCCAGGTAAAAACTCACAGTTCTGGCTTTTTTCTTGCAAATGCGAGTTTTTATCTCACAATTCTGACTTTTTTGTCACAATTGCAATACAAACTTAAAATTCTTACTTTTTCGCAATTGAGTTATAAAGACAGAATTGCTAGAAAAAACTCGCAACTGCAAGTTATAAAGTCCAGTTTCAAGGGGGAAAAAAAGACGTTCTTAGAATTGCGACTTTATAACTCACAACTGCAAGTTTATATCACACAATTCTGAGAAAAAAAGTAAGAACTGCAAGTTTATATCATGCAATTCTGACTTCATTTTTCAGAATTACAGGTTTGTATCTCACAATTCTAACTTTATAACTCACAATTGCAAATTTATATCTCAGTTCTGAGAGTTGCGAGTTAAAAGTCGCAATTACATTTTTACATTATTTTATTCAGTGGTGGACACTGACTTCCATACATATCTGTTGTTTTTCTAGTATCGTAAAAAAGTGGTCCATATGACTCATGAACTACTATGTAAGTCTTTTGAAAGTCATATGATAGCTTCATGTGAAAAACAAACCTTAATTTAAGTCGCTGAAAATACATACTTCTCATGAACTGCCCGAAGCACCCGATCAGTGACCTTCACAGTACCTATCTGAATGATTCATTTATGAATTGGACTGATCCGAATCTCTAATTCAACTCACTAACTTGATTCGCTCGCAGGGGTTAACGATTAATCTTACGACTTGAGAAGATTCGGAATAAACTTTTATGACACTTGATAGAGTACCTAGTCACTTCCCTTACTCAAATGGTGTTTGTTTGCAAGTACACTAGCATTTGACTGAAGTTTGACTGTTGAAGGGCTTATTAAAAACACAATGGCAGCAAATTTTACTCATTAGTGGAAAAAGAGGGAGTACATCATCTTTTTTTTCTGTAGCGGTGTGACTCGTGAAGCTTGAATAAGGAAGCTCTTATCTTGATGACAGATTGCTTTAAAACTGCTGCGTTTTCTCCTCCAATCAAATCTCGCATTCGTTCTCTTGCGGTAATTTTAATCAGTTAGTCTGGCGGAGTGCACAGGCCAACATTTTCCCCTTGGGATCAATAATTGTATTGATGACGGGTCCCGATAGAGGCAGTTCAAGCAACCCGTCTCCACAGAGCCACATCGATTTCATTTTCTGCAATCCATTCGAATCAGGTGGCTGCCAAACGCCATTGTGTTTCACCTCGCGCCGGACAGGCATTATCAATCACACACAGAGAATGGCCTGTCCGATCAGGCCAGAGTTATGTGCAGTCGGTCTTTCTCAGGGACATTGTCCCTGGCCTCCGCTCTTGAGAGATGAGATTCACCGGGGTGCTTTACACAAATGCCGACAGGTTGCCATGCAGCTGTTGTGTGCTTGCCATAGGCAGAAGTGTTCAATCTCTTGATGTCAGTCAACATGTGATGGTTGCAGAGTCTCTCATCTTGTTTTGTGGAAACTCTACCTGTGCTGATTAGACTTAACTGGAGATAAGAGTATATTTTGACTTGAAATCATATCCCTTTTAATATATATATATATATATATATATATATATATATATATTGCTCCCTTATATTTAAATTGTGCTATACACTGGTGCCACAGCGCAGATGATGATACAGTGGTAATTAATTATTTTAGAATCATTCATATAATATTATAGTAATTACTGATATTTTGAATTTTAGTTTTTTTCATTTTTAGTTTTATCAATTTTGTTTTGTCATTTTGAATATTTCTATTTCTATTTAATTTATTTTTATTTCAATTTTAGTAATTTTAGTACTCATAATCAGTGCTGATTTAGTGTCAATGATGTTACAGTTTTTGATAATTATATTAAATAAGATGTTTTTTATTTATTTTAATTTAAAAGTTTTAGTAATTTTGTTGCAAATATATATATATATATATATATATATATATATATATATATATATATTATTTTTATTTTTTCCAAAAATAAGTTTATTTTTTGTTTTAGTTATTTTATCTAAGCTAAACTAAACTAAAATGAGAAATGCTGCCTTGGTTCAGTTATTGTATCAGACAGTGGTAATGAATTATTTTAGTATAATTCATATAATATTAATTACTGATATTTTGAATTATCTTTCATATTTTACATTTTAGTTTTATCATTTTTTTTACACGCTTTTGTCATTTAAAAAATATTTCTAGTTGGATTTATTTTTATTTCCATTTTAGTAATTGAATTACTATTAATCAGCACTGTTTTAATGTTATTGATATTGATCATTCAATAATTCTTGCTATTATAGTTTTTGATAATTATAATAAATTAGATTAATTTTTATATATATATATTCTGTTTTCATTTTAATTTTAAAGTTTTAGTAATTTTGTTGCAAAATTTTTTCATCTAATATTTATATTTGTATTTTATAAAATCTAGCCTATTGTGCAACATTAGTTATTTCATGAATCAATTTTTTTTTTTTTTTTTTCATTTTAGTACTTAACTAAACTAAACAAAAAAGAGAGAAATGCTGCCTTGGCAGCTAGTTAAAAAATACAATAATTATATATATATATATATATATATATATATATATATATATATAATAATATAAACTAAAATATATATAATATTTAGTATTTTATTTTAGTTAATGTTTTTTTTTATGTCAAGTAATAAAAATGTTATCTAGTTACCTAGTTAACAGTTATAATTCTGATTTCTGAATTCTGATTTTTTTTTTTTCTGTTATAATTTCTAATTTTAACCAAACAAAAACAATTTGCAACACATTTTCAATAAAATAAATGAGTATCCTATAGAAAGTATCTACTTTCCTACATATGATTTTTCATATTTCTCTCATATCGTTTTTTGGTTTAACTTCAGACCAGAGGACATGATGAAGCTGTCTGCCGGCCCTTATTAATGGATATTCTGCGGTATCACAGCCCTTAGGCAACAGAGGGAACTCAGATGCAGCACTGGATGCCACGTGAAGTGTTTCACGTCTAAAATTTATCGCTGGACCGCCTCTTTGTCAATAATACCTGCCAATGTGAATGTCAGGGCGACGCATGAGAATCCATTAGACACGGCAGCAGTAGCCTGACCTGTGGCATCGCATTCAGTCACTGTAGCCTACTGTCATTTCTTTTAGGTCTCCAAAGAAATATTCGGAATGGAGTGTTAACCCTGGATCATAAAACATGAGAGACTGCCACGGGCCATTTTGACATCAGCCTCTGATAAAGCTCCTCAGACATATGTAGCTCTTGTGAAAACCCACAATCTGCCGTGAATTGAAGGTTTTGGCAATTTTGTCAAGAGGACACAATGGAGGTGTGTTATTCTATAAACCCTTTTAAGAACATGTTAAGGTCATATGTCTTTTTTTAGTCTTTTAGTTAAGTATTAAAATAAAAAAACAGATTCAAGAAATAACCGATTTTGCACAAACGGAAAGATTTCTTTATTCTTATTAACATTAACTGAAATAAAATAAATTATAAAAACACTAAACTCATTTTATTTTAACTAGTCGCCAAGGCAGCATTTTTTTAGTTGAGTTTAGTTAATTACTAGAATAACTAAAACTAAAAATAACCTTTCTAAACACATTTTTGGAACAAAAAAATAAAAATAAAGCAACAAAATAAAACAGAAAACAGAATATATATAAAATTGATCTAATTTAATATAATTACTTAAAAATATAATAGCATATCAATGACACTTAAACAACACTAATTAAAAGTAGTAAAGTTACTAAAACTGAAATAAAAATAAATTAAATAGAAATATTTTTAAAAGGTAAAAGCACAAAAATTATAAAATAAGAAATTGAAAATATTAAAGATAATTCCAAAACATCAGTAATTAATTTATTAATTAACTTGAAATTTATTTTAACTTGATACTAAAAAAAACTAAAACATTTTTAAAAATGAAGAATTATCATTCATATTAAATAATGAAAAGTAAAGATGAAAATGGAAAACATAAATAATAACATGATACCTCAATAATAATAATAATAATAATAATAATAATAATTATTATTATTATTATTATTATTATTATTATATAATTAAAATAATAATAATAGTTGTATTTATTATTTATCTATATAAATATAATGATACTTCAATAATAATAATCATAATTATAATATTTATAATAAATAATACAAATTATTAAAAGTAAAGATGAAAATGGAAAACGTAAATAATATCATAATACCTCAATAATAATAATAATAATAACTTTATATATTATTTATATAACAATATAAATATAATAATACCTCAATAATAATAATTATTATTATTGATTATTTGTATTAGTATTATTAATAATTTATTATTATTATTATCTTCCTTTTTTTTCAGTAATGAGAATCTAATGAGAATCACAATTGAAAATAAATGGTGTAATAAAATGTTTTGACATTAAATGTCTTTAAAATAATAATTAATCATTTGAAATATTATTTTAAACTATAATAACACATCAGTAATAATAATAATTATTATTATTATTATTATTATTATTATATTTTTTCTTTAGTAATGAGAGTCTAATGAGAATCACCACTGAAAATACTGTACTGTCTAGACACTTCGGTCATGACAATATTAGGGGAAAATGTTATTGCATTTTTTTTTCCTTTTGGGGTGAAATGTGTCCTCGACAGGTTTCAGTGTGATTCACCTTAAAATTCAGTTTTGCTGCTGGGAGTTTGAAGTGAGAGCTCCAGCCTAATCTTAATTAAAGAGCTTGATGGCAAAAGGCAGGGCTGAAAAATCCTGCAAAAACAGATTCGTTCACAGGGAAAGAGATGAGGAGAGAGAGAAGAGAGAGAGACAATAGCTTCCTAAATCCCATGCCGGATTGATCTTCCAGCTTGTGGTGTTGGGAGTTCTGTAATTATGGTTGAACTGAGTCCTTGACCCACTTTTGCAGTCTTATCTCTTTCCCTCCTTCTCATTTTCTTTCTTTCTATCTGTCTTTCTCTCACTCCGTCTATATTTTTCCTCTCTTTCGCGGTGTCTTTCTCCTCCTCGCTAAACTGCTGAAGAAGTGCATGCGAGTAGAAACGGCCGTGTAGATGCTGTTATGTGAGACGGAGATGGCCGAGTGCCCGGGGTGTTTAAACTGTGAGCGCTCGCTCCAGCGGGAAGAATTACTCTCCTGCTCTCTCACAACACCACATTTGGCACCTGAGGCCTGCCCTGGCAAAGCACCTCATCATCCCCCCCCAACCCAGACAATTCAGCATGGCACCGCAATCCGCTCGGTAATGCGGGACCTCAACCACCGCTGGCTGCAGGGAACCGTTGGCCATTTAATATTTCATTTGATCCATTTCTTCTTGGAGATGAGAGTCGATAGTCTTGCTCGGGGCGATGTTTGGTGGTAAAGATGTTCTCTTTTAATACTACACAGCAAATGTGCCGAGACAGAAGACTCAGCTCATCTTTATTCCGGCCAAAGCGGGACGGGCTGAAGGGCTGAAACGCTCGAGTTTAACTCTCAACCTCATTTCACGTGTCATACTGGATAATTTTTATGGCATTGCAGAGTTCATGATTCAGAACGGTGTTGGAAAAAGCTTTATAAAACACCAAGGTGTCCCACTGTCATCATGTTTCATTTTTGGTAAATGCATATCACTAGCTTTAACTGCAAGGGTGAATCTTATGAAAATATGGTTTGTTTTTTGTTTGTTTGTTTGTTTGTCTTTTTTATTGTGACATTATTTAAATTACAATTAAACATGTTTTCAGCAAAATTCTTAATAAAAAGTGCATAAATGGCATTTTTGTATTCCTACATGAGAAATATGTTAAATACCATTTAAATATTCAAATTTAAATATTATAGATCATATTAAATTACTTTTGAATGGGGCTGTCACTAACGATTATTTATTATTTATTATATATATAAAAATTATTAAAAGTAAAGATGAAAATGGAAAACATAAATAATAATAATATAATACCTCAATAATAATAATAATAATAATTTTATATGTTATTTATCTAACAATACAAATATAATAATACCTCAAAACAATCATTACAACTAAAAATTATTAGTATTAGTACTATTAATAATTTATTATTATTATTATTATTATTATTATTATCTTCCTTTTTTCTTCAGTAATGAGAGTCTAATGAGAATCACCATTTAAAATAAATGGTGTAATAAAATGTCTTGACAGTAAATGTCATTAAAATAATAATTAATCATCTGAAATATTATTTAAAACTATAATAACACATCAGTAATAATAATAATAATAATAATAATAATAATAATAATAATAATAATTGTAATAATAATAAAATAAAATAATACTTTTTTGTGACATTATTTAAATTACAATTAAACATGTTTTCAGCAAAATTCTTAATAAAAAGTATTATAGATCATATTAGATTACTTTTGAATGAGGCTGTCACTAACAATTATTTTGGAAATCAATTAATCGGTTGACTTCTGACGATTAATTGAGAAATCGGATAAAATAATTTTTTGAGCTACCCTTTAAAATGACTTAAAATACATATATAATGAGGCAATAATAATTCATTCAAATAACGTATCAAAAGCAAGTAATCATGGTTTTATTGAACAAAACTGTTCAAATACATGACAAATAAATGTACTATAAACAATAGCGCTAATGTACATTACGCATTATAACAAATGCCTGCAGAGGGCGCCAATGGCCTGACGATTGTTTTTACAATTTACTGCGTGATCTAATCCTTGTTTAATATTGGCTAAACAATATTTAATTCAAATGTCCACTTAATCTTTAATACTTACCAATTTTTATGACAGAAATGCTATAGCCACTGTCATTTCTTGAATATGTGGACATCAAAACGAGTAAACTCAGAGTGAGGGTTTGAGCTTTTATTTTGAAAGATAATCATGTGTTCTCCTGTGTAGTGTTGTCAAATCCACGGCTACTTTAATACTGTTACCGCGGGTTGTTTTTCATGCCCGCTAATTGAAGTGACCCCAATAATGTAATATTTAACCCCTGAAATGCAAATTTTACCAGGGAAGCATTTTTAAACTGATTTTTAACAGTCAGACCCCCCTCGAAACACAATTAGCTTTGAGTAGCAATTGGGCGGGTTTTGTTGTGAAAACCTGGTAACCCTGCTCCTGTGTTTGTGTTTATAAAAGATCTACCTTACAAATCTGATAAAATGGCGACCGTCGCATTCCCAAATGAACATTATAATATGCAGGGATTGAGTCTGAGACACTCCACACATGTAAATGATAACAGTTTGTGTGAAGCAGCATTTATTGTAAACAGAGCTGCTCTGAGACGCATGTACGTAACCTACATGCATGTAAATTCATAGAGGGTTTGCACTTTGGTCAGTTACCCGGATGTGCGGCCATACTGGTGATACTCAGATGTAAACAACAGCATGGATTGCACTGTTTATTTACTTCTGAATACATTGTTCTGCTCATTTTTGCTTCCTAAACCACGGAAAAAAATGTGTGGAAGCTGCTAAATCATATAGAGAGGGACTTAGTAAGCAGGAAAGGGCGCAATATTTTGACAAACTAAAGTTAACAGGTGGTACAGATACATACGAGCAGTATTAATTAAGATGTTATCCTAATATTTCACCTAACTGACCAGAAATTATAAGAACAAACACAAATGTTGTCAAGATTCTTACCCTGGTAATCCTGGTTCAGTTTAGCCAACCACAAACACCTTTTGTTCCTCAGACAGTTTTTGATTTTGTTATAATTTTTGGCAGTCTATACAGTAGTACTCTAAATGTTTTTCCTGGTCCGAACGATTAGTACAGTCCAAAACATGACAATAACTGACCATCTTTAGCAGCAATAATCAGTAAAACATTCGAGTTTCGTTAGGTTCAGTGCCACTGTTTACGTTCAGTGGCGCCAATATGGCCGAATCGATGGCGCGTCACGAAAACACTCTATTAAACCTACGTTGCATATATTTATTTAATTAAAGCGTAGCTTTTGTGAATTCACAATAGTATTATGCTTTATTGTGGTTTTTAATTTGCAGTCTTGGAAAAAGGTCTAATAATGCTTTTCATGGATTCTGTGAACTGAATCGAGGAATCGTGACAGCTCTACTTATGTGTGGTAATAGTAAATTGTAATATACATTATTACTAATAGTATTTGATATTATTATATTATTATCTTTATAATAAATAATTATTATTACAGCATTGAAAATAATATTTTGGGTTTTATGGTAATGAGAAGAACAGGCTTACTGGTCTTCAATATAAATATACGTTTTTATTTCTTTTGATTTTGGGATGAAACTCAATCTGAACATGTTCTTGGCAGGTTTCACCTGTAAACATTATTCAGTTATGTATAAAACATCTATGTTTTTTCTTGCTCTAGAGCATTCTAACTAACAGATTCAGCAGAGTTTCCGCATTCAGGTTGCCAAGGTAATCAACAGGCGAAGACTGCTCAGCACCAGGAGCCATACATCACTGTCACCCCACCGCTCCTATCCATGACCACCATTCCCAAGCACTACCACTGCTCCTCAACCAGGATGCTAATCACATCCTCTACACATCCTGAGAAAATGGTGATGAATTCAGTTAACACATCTGTGGTATCTCACAGACATGGAACCACATCTTTTGTTTAGTCCCTCTATTAAGGTTGGTTTGATTAAAATGATTTTATCTCACAAAGAAAGTATGTTTCTATAGGCTCTGTCTGCATGACAATCAGTCGTAGTAAATGGTAGTAAATGAGTATTTTCCATCATCTTACCTCATGTCATGCCTAATGTTTGCTTGTGTTGACTCCTATGATAAACTGCTTGCAGTGTTCCTCATTTGTAAGTCACTTTGGATAAAATCATCTGCAAAATGAATAAATGTGAATGTAAATGACAGTGCATGCCCTTCTTTCTTCAACCGTTAGATCTAATGACAGCATAAAAGTTGTTCAAACAGCACTGGCAGAAAAAAGCACCTTGCATTTTCCTCTGTGGACAGTGACAGGACCATTTATTCTCTTCTGATCGTGCTGATACGAAGCCTGATGTTACTGCTGCTTTCAAGGCATCATGCAAAATTCCTTCGCGAAGAAAAAGCACCTTGGAGTGCAAGTCCGTCTGGAGAGATAAAGATGCCTGGGCTGGGGGAGAGATATTTTTAAAGCCGGTTACATAGATGTGGTTTTAATTATATTTCTCAGTGACAACCACAAACCAGCAAAGATGTACTAGCCTTTGTGGTCATTTTATTCTGTGTTATTTATCTGTTGGCATATTTCTCTTTCAATAGCTATTGATCTAGATCTAGATCCATATACACTGTAAATAATAATAATAATATTAATAATAACAAATAATAAATAATAAAATAAAAAATAAAAATAATATGTATACTTCCACAGCTATTGATCTAGCTCTGTATCCCTATACACTAAAAATAAATAAATAAATAAAAACCTAAATAAAAACTCTCTATCTAGATCCATATACACTGTAAAATACATAATAAAATAAATAACTTCATTAATAAAATAATATTTATGTTTCAATCGATATTGATCTAGATTTAGATTCATTTACACTGTAAAAATAATAATAATAAAATAAAATAAATTAAAAAGTAAAAATAATATTTAGGTTTCATTAGGTATTGATTTATATCTAGATCCATATACACCAGAAAATAAATAAATAAAGTAAAATAAACTAAAATAAAATACTATTTATGTTTCAGTAGCTACTGATCTAGAAATAAATAATTGTTTATAAATAGTTTATAAAATAAAATAATTACAAAAATTAAAATTATATTTATGTTTCAAAAAAAGTTGCATCCAACTAAAAAGTTAATCCAATGTAATACTATTTCATTGTGATTATTTGTGAAATCTAGCAATTTCTGAGAGAAAATTGTTTCTACACCATTTTTTTTTCTGTGCATACTGTATATGTAGATATGAATTGATTTACACTTTGTCACTAAATAGTAAAATAAAATAAATAAACATAAAATAAATTTGGTTCCATACACTGTACAAAAAATAACAATAATAACAATAGATAATAAAATAAAATAATATTTTTTTCAATCACTATTGACCTAGATCCATATACTTTGTAAAAATAATAAGAAATAATGAAATAAAAATATGTTTCAATAGCTACTGATCTAGATCTACATTCATATACACTGTAAAAATAATAATAAAATTAAATTAAAAATAAAAATAATATTTATGTTTCAGTAGCTACTGATCTAGATCCAGATCCATACACTGTACGAAAAAAAACAATAGATAATAAAATAAAATTAATTTAAAAATAAAAATATTTGTTTCAGTAGCTATTGATCTAGAGCTAGATCCATATACACTGTAAAAAATAAATAATAATAACAAAATAATAAAATAAAAGAAATTAAAAAATAAAAATAACATTTATGTTTCAACATCTATTGATCTGGATGTAGATCCACATATATTGTAAGCTGTTTAAAAAAGCATTATTGGAGTACTTTTAACAATAAAATACTATAAAAATATGTTAATAAGTTAATCCAATGAGATGCTCATTTTTACTTTGTGATTATATGCATATATAGACTGAAAAATGTAATTCTGTTTGAGGTTAAACATACAAATTAATAATCATAACATAAGACTACTTTTGAAGATGACTTCCTTATTTCTATTTTACAGTGACAAGTTTTCATTGACTTGGAAAGAGTCTCATGCATCGAACGGCAAGTGTTCGATGTCTTTCAAGTTTATTTAAATAATTTATTAATTATTATTGAGCTTCTTGTGGAAAGACATTGTAATTCTAAATCAATCAGAGCATCAAGGAAATGCCACTTAATTAATCTTTCCGCTTCATTAGATTTTCCGATCATAATTAAATGATTAGTAGATATGAACTTTGTATTCAAGCGTTCCACTCATGCATTTCTCCCCGCTGACAATTAAAACGGCACAATGATCTCATATGATTGGAGGGAGATTGAGGACAAGAGCCTGAGTGTTTCTTGAGATAATATGAGATGAAATTCACAAATGCGAGAGTGTGTTTTGCATGCATGCGTGCAAAGTGTCATTATTCTCTCGAAATTTCATGGAATATTGCAAGGAATCTCGCCAGTTGCCTGGTGCTTCGGCGGCCCCCTGCGAGCAGTTCTGCTCTCTCCATAGAGAGACCCTTAGCTTTTTCCCGTTCCTCTTGCAGGGTTTCACACGCACCGGAGTGTGCCCTGCAGCCGTGGTGTCTTAATGTCACAGGAAAATTAAAAAACCTCTACCTTCGCCAAGGGCCTGAATCTTAATATAGACCCTTGCTAAATCCAATACACTGGAGATTATGACCAGGTGACAGGGTCAGTAAGTACTGATTAAAATTGAGGTCAGTTAAAGGTGGCCTTTGAAAAAGAGTGAAGAAGGAGAACAAAATACTCTTCTGAGGTGCTCCTTTAACAAACGCTTAAGGCTGCTCTTATGTGAAGCGCTGTGCCGTTGCTCGCGTTTCATTTCTATTTCATGCAACCCAAACCTGTAATAATTGCTCAGATATGTTTTGATGTCCTCTCTGCTCTGATATTGCTAAAATATTGAGTGTTATAGTAAAAGCTAGGTTAAACGGTTGAGCTTTCTCTGCCTGGACAGATATCGGATAATGTTTGTATGTTTATTCGGCTCAAGGGCTCAAGGAAAACACCTAATTTAAACATTTTCACAGCAGTCAAATTAGGTATTGTTTGTGACATTGTCAATAAGTGTTGCTAATGGCATAGATTAAACTTTTTAGTGTAAAGATTGGTGTAATGATTACCTGTAGGTAATGACCTTCCATAAAAAGACAATCCACAAACACACAAGGGCGCAATTTCCTCCCGGATCCTTCTGCTGTTGTTTTCTCCATTAGAAAAGAAGTATGAATGAGTTTACAGTGGTCTGAAAATAAAAGAATAAAATTGAGAAAACAGATGACATTAATTCATCTAATCACACAACAGCATTACTTTACTTTTATTGCATTCAGAAATTTGAAATGTCATGACACTTTGATTTATATAGTTTTACTATTAACACTAATTGCTGTAAATACTATTTTGATGAAATTATTTATTTTAAATATAAATAATAAATATGTTAGGAAGTTCATTTCATTATCACTTGTCATAAATATGTTTAAGTTACAAATTTACCACAGATATTTAATATTTATAAAATCATTAATAAACAGTGTTACTTTATATAAATATAATGCTTCAATAATTAAGACAATTATAAATACATATTTAAAAAAAACCGAATTACATACTTCAAGAAGTTTCAGTTAATGTTTTTCAGGGTTTACACTGCCAATTGATTTATAATATTTGATATGCTTTCTTTCCCCCCCCCCTCACATACAGCTATTTCTGCCCAATAAAATAAAAACTTTAAAAAATCTATAAAAAAAATTTTATTAAAAATAAATAAAATAAGATATATTCATTCCAAAAATGTCCATGACATTTTTTTTCTTCAGGTCTAGAAATCTCATTTTTAATATTCCCTGAATGTGAAAGATGTGGTTCTTAAATACAAATGTCAGTTCTTATAAGGTACCAAATTAAAATGTGACTCTGGACCACAAAACCAGTAATAAGAGTATTTTTTTTTTTTTTTAATTTATACATCATCTGAAAGCTGAATAAATAAGTTTCCATTGATGTATGGTTTGTTAGAATATGAGATGCAACTATTTGAAAATCTGGAATCTGAGGGTGCTAAAAAAAAATCTAAATATTGAGAAAATCGTATAAAAGTTTTTATATATTTACAGTAGGAAATTTACAAAATGTCTTCATGGAACACGATCTTTACTTAATACCCCTAATGATTTTGGCATGAAAAGAACAATTTTGACCCATACAACGTATTTTTGGCTATTGCTACGAATATACCTGTGCTACTTATGACTGGTTTTGTGGTCTAGGGTCACAAATAAGAAATATATCAGGTTATATCTTGAGGTTAAGCACTTTTAGCTCATTTTAAAGCTTGTTTTGTATTATTTTAAATCATTTTAAGCAATCTTACGCCTTCTTGAAAGTATGCTAAGGCTTCCAAGTGGGTCGGAAATAAGCCTATGGGTTAGACTTCCGGTTCATTATTGGATATAGGGAAATACCGAGAAGAATAACAATGTGCAGTAAACGTTAAAACAGTTTGCACTACAAACCAGTGTTCATAATTAAGATAATACATTAAAATAATACGGTAAAACATATCAATTTGCAATATCAAGCAGCAAAAGGAGTTTTGTACAGATGTAAATAGTTGGACGCAGACATCGTAAGCCAGACACATAAAATGTACAAATGGCCGCGCCCACTCTTACGGGAAGAAAAAGGTGGATACTATGCAATTATATACTTTTTTAACGAATGTTATTGATTAGTGTGGTGTTGGAGACTAAACAACAAATAAAAATGTGACTACTGTTTGATGACTAACAGTTTAAGCCCTTAAATTAGCCTTGTGTGTTGCCGAAGGAGTTTTCACCTCAGATCACAGGGAGGCTTGTGTAGTAAAACGGCTTTTCATCCGCTCCCTCCTTGACGAGCCACGAAAACATGCGTTACCGCTCAGTGATTTCTCATTGCAAAAACACAAATTTAGATATAAGTACAAAAAGAGCTTTAAACCGCGCTGTCAACGGCGGAGATGAAAGGGAGTAACGCGTCGGAAGCCTGTCAAACCGTTGACATTCCCGCGTTATCTGCACAGCGCGAGCTGCTGGAAGCGCGGGAATCGCGCGTCTGCTGACCGATTCACCGCTTCGCGTTCCCCTCCTTTCTGTCCTTTCTTCTGACAAGCAGTGGGAGAGGAAGGAGGAACAGAGAGACGATGATGTGTTTTTCTATTTCTAAAGCGAAATAAGGATAATTTCTTGGAAACCCAAGACAAACAATGTGGTTTTGTGCGGCGCTGTGTGTCTGTACATTTTCTCTGAGGCCTTATCATTAAGGCTAATGTTGATTAACTTCTAACAGCTCTCTTTTTCTCTCTCTCTTAAGCTGTTTGCATTTGCAGTTTGGCAATACATTCCTCCTAATTAAACCAATGTCTTCCCGAGCTTTTGTGCTTTTGTTGATAATTATGTGTTTTTGAAATAGCCGGTCTGACAGAAGTCTATGAAATATCTCTATGCAGACAGGCTTCAAAATGCTGCTATCTGCTCGCTCTGTTCCACTCTTTCTCTCTCTTTCTCTCTCTCCCACTCTGAATAGGATATGTACACAGCTGGTATATGCTGAAAACTGGCGAAGCATGAAACCAACCTTTATAAAATGTTATATCACTGCACACATTCCTGGTACTTTTCACCTCAATAAATGTTCAATGATCACATAAAGGTGCCGGCAGCACAGGTCGTCATCTGACTGAGTGATCCTACATAAAATGAAATAGCGTACAAGTAGAGCTTCCTTTTAATAACTTTTTGCTGACCTATGCAGAACATGCAAACATGCACTTAAACATGTGAAATTCTATTACACAAAACCTAATGCAAAAATAAACACCACATTATTTTAGATATACACAGTCTTCCATCAGGTAGACATACAGGTCAAATATTTGTACGATTTTTTTTTTTTTTTTTGAAAGAAGTCTCTTATGTCGGCACCCATAGCCTTGTGGTTAGTGCATCGACATATAGCGCAACTGCACTCACGGTACCCGAGTTCGAATCCCGCTTGCTTGTACTTTCCTGTCAGCTCTCCACTGTCCTCTCACAATAAAGGTGTAAAAAGCCCATAAATATAACTTTAAAAAAAGAGAAGTCTAGTATGCTTTCCAGTGCCGTATTTTAATACAAGTAATTATAGAAATAATACTTTTATTTAGTAAGGATGCTTTAAATTGATCAAAAGTGATGATAAAGACTTTCTATTCATCAAATAAACCAGAATAAATTCTAATAAATTTATTATTTCTACTAAATTTGACTAAATTCTACTAAATTACTAAATAATAATAATAATACATTTTTTATAGCAAATCAGAATCTTAGAATTATTTCTGAAGGATCATGTGATTGAAGTAATAATGCTAAAAAAAACAGCTTTAAATAAATTACAAACAGTTAGAAAATAGTTATTTTAAATAGTAAAAATATTTTTAAAGATTTACTGTTTTTGCTGTACTTTGGATCAAATAAATGTAGGCTTGGTGAGCAGAAGAGACTTCTTTAAAAACATTAAAAATCTTACTGTTCAAAAACTTTTGACTGGTAGTGTATAAAGATAGAAAACTGTTATTTGAAATTGTAATATTTCACAATATTACTGTTTTTACTATTTTTTTGTCAAATAAATGCAGCCTTGTGAGTATTAGAGACTTATTTGTGTTAAAAAACATTTAAAAATCATAATAATTCCACATTTTTAGCCGGTAATCATACATAAAAGCTATTTTAAATACCTAACTGAATGTGCATTTTGAGCAGAAAACAGTTATGACAACTATTATGACACCATTATATCTCCAGCAAGGAAGGAACACTGTCTTGGTGAGTGATTTTGAGCCTACTCCTTTTTGAAAGACTGAGACAGAAATTCAGTATATTTTCATATATACTATAACAACTCTTTTGTTGTTTCACTGAATTAATAGCTGTTTTTCTGTTTACGGTCTTGTGATCATGCTGTGGAAACTATAAACTCAAGTACAGATGACACAAATCTTTCACTCGAAAAATGGTCCGTGCAGTTTGACTTTGTGGAATCCCTCTTGTAGACCGGGTGTTAATCACTTTTCTCTCTCTATCCTTTCCACCGTATCTCTCTCCATCCTTCCCTCTGTTGCCAAAGGTTTTAAAACTCATTACTATTTCCCGGATTAGAATTCAGAACTCAAACAATGAAGTTAATTATGACAGATGATTACTGCTGTAAGAGCTCTGGAGTTTGTAAGACATTAGTTACCAGGGGGGATCTTTGTAGCAGCGTGCTGCAACTGAAACCAGCTCAGCTAAACCTACGGTGAACTATTTTGCTTTTCTTCAAAACAGGAAAAAAATCTGTTAGCAGTAGTGCATAATTAAAAATCATATTTTATTCACAATAATGAAAGAAGTCTGGAGAAGTAGGCTATAATCGGTACTTCGCATTTGATCCAGAAACGGCTGATGTCTAAAATCTAATTTACATTATTTTCAGGTTGCATTAATTAACTGGCAACCTCACATGGGCATCTGAAAATTTCAATTGAGTCAGATATTGAATTTTTTTTTTCCCCCGTTTTCTATTCCACCAATTTGTTCAAATCACTATGTGGATATACAACAGAATGCTTGGCGCTGCATGCACCACTAATAATAACAGAATCACAGGTCAGAAAAACACTGTCTGCATAATCGTACAAAGTCAAAATGCACTGTTTGATGCAGCATTTCAATTCTGACGAAACTGGCCAACAGCTGTTTCCCCGTGTTTGAACGTTAGTGCTTTTAACAGAAAGAAATGACAAAAAGGATGATAAAACTTTCAAACTATTACTGATTTAATAACAACAGCAATGCTGGAAAACATGATCAAGCATCTTTCCTGTCAGTTTCATGTGCCCCGCTACCTGACAGGGAATTTCTGTCTCATAATTGGGAAAGCCGGAGGGGTAAACTCAACAGGGACACTCTGCAGAAACATCACAGCGCTGTTTCTTTCTTTTTTCTTTTTTTCTCTCTCTCTCTGACTGTCCTTCTCTCTCTCTCTCTCTCTCTCTTTTAAGTATCTTCCTTTTATTAGCAGTATTTTTTAATTAATAGGGGGGAAAAGCTAAACTTGCAGCTGTGATTGACAAAAATTCACATTAAAACATAGTGACGTTTCAGGTATTTCAGGATACATTTTGCTACCTGAATGTTAGACATTTCATAACTGTATACTTGAACTATCTACCTTATTTTTCAATGTGCAAGTACACCATTTTCTGTGAATGTACAAGACTTCTGGTTCATTAGCCGCTGTAGGGAAATAATAAGAAGAATAACAAAGTGCAGTAAACAGTAAAACTGTTTGCACTATATCAGTTTGTTCATAATTAAGATAATACATTAAAATAATATACAATTCAGGTAAAAAGTTTACATATACCTTGCGGAATCTGCAAAATGTTAATTATTTTACCAAAATAAGAGGGATCAAATGCATGTTATTTTTTATTTAGTACTGACCTGAATACGATATTTCACATAAATGCTATTTACATATAGTCCACAAGAGGAAATAATAGTTGAATTTATAAAAATGACCCCATTCAAAAGTTTACATACACTTGATTCTTAATACTGTGCTGTTACTTGAATGATCCACAGCTGTTTTTTGTTTGTTTGTTTTTTAGTGATAGTTGTTCATGAGTCCCTTGTTTGTCCTGAACAGTTAAACTGTATTTAAACCCTTTCCAAAAATGACTGTATGATTTTGAGATCCGTCTTTTCACACTGAGGACAACTGAGGGACTCATATGCAACTATTACAGAAGGTTCAAACGCTCACTGATGCTTCAGAAAGAAAAACAATGCATTAAGAGCTGGGGAGTGAAAACTTTTAAACAGAATGAAGATGTGTAGGGTACAACGATGCTAAAAGTAAACCACTAGATTTCACAAAAACGTAGCACTTTCCAAAACGTCCGCTTTTTAAGATGCACGTGTTTATTTATTTGATCCTTGACGCGATCGCGGGCAGCAGCGCAAGTTGATTCTATGTTTACTTGATCTAATATTTGATGTTTTTTAAAATGTTGTAGATTTAAGTAGATGAGAATCGCTATAATTAATGCATATATTTTGAGACAACGGTCTTCTTCTATGATTTACAGTTTTGTTTAAGATAATTAAAGCAACAGTTTTTAAATAATGAAAGAATATGTAAAAGAATGGTATTTGGGGTAAAAAGCACCCCTGCTGTTGGGGCTAAAGGAGCACAGTAATTAACATGATAATTAATATAAGGCTGACTTTTCCATTTGTTGACGACATGGTTAGATTCAGATGGTAAATATTATTTATTATGTTGGGTATCCATCTTAGAAATAATCACCATGTTTAGAATGAAACCATCATATTTTAAAACATGCTATTATTCATATCATATAATAAAATATCATTTGTTACTACTGTAAATCTATATTAAATTATTATGGGATCTCTTTTGATGCTTTCAGAATCTTTACATTTTGAAATGTTTTTGTTTCTGTATTTTAAAATATATGTTTTATATTAACATATTTTAATGACAGTATATTTATTGAACAAAAAAGAATTGTTTTATTTTTATTAAAAAATGTTTTGAACAAGTATTAACTTAAACATTATAGAAAAAACATTATTTTAGTTAAAATATTTGTATCGATACTGTGTGCCTTTTACCCCATGCTGGTGGGTCTTTTACCTTGTGTGTGGGATAAAAGGCCCCCCCTTGCCACCTCATACATTTATGAGATTTTTTTTAAACATTTATTTTCACACAAAATATGTTGTTCCATAAATGTTCAATATAAACATATGTATTTTTCTGCAATCATATTCTTCGGGCACAGTGAAAAGCACATTTTTTTCTAAGGGGGTGCCTTTAGCCCCGTTGTGCCCTACAATTTTAAACTCGTTGGAAAGGATTTAAATACACAAAAATGCTGAAAAACCAAAGTATTTGTGGGACCTGAAGAATTTTTCTAAAGAACAGCAGGCAGTTCAGGGCAAACAACAGACTCATGAACAACTATCACTAAAAAAAAAAAAAATTAAGCGTATGTAAACTTTTGCTCGGGGTCATTTTTATAAATTCAACTATTATTTTCTCTTATGGACTATATATGTAAACGTCTTTTATGTGAAATATCTTATTCAGGTAAGTGCTAAATAAAAATAACATGCATTTTGTATGATCCCTCTTATTTTGGTAAAATAATTAACATTTTGCAGATTCTGCAAGGTGTATGTAAACTTTTGACCTCAGCTGTAGTAAGACACACCAGACTGCAATATCAAGCCGCAAAACAAGCTGTTTTGTACAGCTAAAAACAGCTGGACGCGAATGACACCGGAAGCCAGACCCATTAAATTTACAAATGGTCGTGCCAAATTTAACATTCATGGAGCCTTCCATCCAACAAAGAAAGTCACGGAAATGTTCTTTGGGGAACCAAACATGCTTCTTTTTGGCTATGGAATGTTTATTTTTAAGATTGTAAACCAAGATCATTGTAACTCAAAGTAAGCCTTTGTATAGTTGTTTATAAAACGTCCAGTTGAAGTTTTTTTTAATATAATGATTTGTATGCAGGCCTGTTGTACATGTAATCCAGATCTACATTTTACCACTGACACTGAATTATAAAAGGCTTTTATTAAACTTTCGTCTGCAATTGATAATAGAATATTTTTGCACACAAATACCAGTTCATCCACTCTCATCTTTTTCATTTAGTTGATAATCCTCTTACTTTCAAACATTGATAGTGCCATGCAGCAGGTCACAGGGCATTGAGACTCAGGTTTTGTCATGGTAATGAAGCAAGAGAGACAGCTTTTAATTCACAGACGATGAGCTCATATCTTTTAACAGAAATAATAGGGTTTTTTTTAAACCATTCAAATCTGCAAGTCACTTTTTTCATTGTTATTATTTCCGTGTATATCTCCCCTGGCTTAAAGGATGCCTTTCATATTTCATTGAGTGATAGCCTGGATTTGTTGAGGATCATTACCATTACAACAGCCCCTGCAAAAATACTGTTATCTCCTCCCGTGATATCAAACGATGATATATATCATGAGGCATCTCATTCAGACTTTCAGACGTGATACAATCAGCATGCCACGAGTTTATAATGATGAAGTAGGAAAAAATATAATTTTAGTCAACCTGCAGTGACAGTTAAGTCTATTTGGTTATGTGGGGGAGGGGGGAACTATAGTCATGCTCATGCACAGTCATACACACACACACACACTTTCCTAAAAGAGTAACTTTATTTTGTACTTGGTCATACAAATTTGAGAAAGAAGGTTTCTAGACTGTAAAATGCCATAAAAATGTACTATCGATATAGGATCAGTCTATTATATTAATACTGCCATCTATCTAATGTAGGTTCACGTCTTCGTGTCATCTAATTAATTGCCTTCACATTATGGAAACTGCTAGTGTCAGTTCAGGGTAACTTTGCAATGCATCATAAAATGTACTAATGCAGACGCTTGTCTTATCGAAGTCATAAAAGCTGGCCTAATTAAAATAACCAGGATAATGACTCCATCAGTAGTGGTAAATCGCATTTCTAGCCATTAGAATTTAGTGTACACTGCTAACTAACTGCGCTTGTTATTAGAACAGATGGTTTGAGAGGAAGTTGTGTGCGCATGCGCACTGCGCCTGCATAGAGCTGAAGCGCAGACAGCGCTATGAGAGACAAGAGAGAGAAAAACACCCCTTATCTGTAGAGAAAGGCTCAAAAGTTCACTCGTTTCGCACAAAATCCTTTCTACGACTCACTCAGGTCCCATATCGTACCGTGTTTCTATGTCTGTGATGCGGAGTGTCTGAGAGGTTTGTAAAATTATTTTTTTTCTTGTATTTTAACCACCGCTCTGCGCACTGACACAAAGACAGATGCTTACTCGATCTACACCATTATGTGCTGCTTTGGTACAAACAAATCAGATACGTGCGGGGTTTGGTAGAAGGATTTTTCTTTGTTTCGGCCGTGAAGCAACATTGTTGACTCGGCTTTGTTATGGTTCCGTCTCTTGTTTGGGCCGTGCATGAAATTTAGGCCAAACGAGACGAGCCTTGGTTGGCTAACTTGGTTTCCTTGACTCTTTTTCTCTTCGTTTTCCGCATCAGTTGCACGGCGAACGGATCTAACGGAAAGGCGACAAGCGTTCGACGCTCATATGTGTGTACAAACTTGTTCGAACGCGGTAAGAAACGCCGTTATCGATTTATAACAGAAACTTGGGGCGGATGGGGTTGGCTTCGTAGCGCATTACAACGATGTCCGATTCGCGAACGAATTGTTCTTTTGAGTCGGATCTTATTAGTGAGTCGATTGATTCGGTTCACATAACCGGTATGAACGATTTGTTCGTGACTACGGAATCGTTTCGAGCGATTCTAAAGAACTTACCCGTAATGAGCGTATTTACAATCGAGAATCGACTCTTTCGCACTCGATTGATAACTCAACGACTCATTAATTCGAGAACCCCTTAAGTATTATTATTATTATTATTATTATTATTATTATTATTATTTCGTATAAAATGTTACATGAAGTTGATTACACTACCAGTCAAAAGTTTTTGGACAGTTGGATTTTTTCTTTTTAAGAAGTCTCTTCTGTTCACCAAGCCTGCATTTATTTGATTCAAAACACAGCCAAAGCTTAACAGGAAGATTATTAGAAATTAATACTTTTATTTAGCAAGGATGCTTTAAAAACTGATGATCAAGACATTCATAATGTTACAAAAGATTTCTATTTCAGATAAATGCTGTTTTTCTGAACTTTTATGTTCATCAAAGAGACCTGAAAACATTCTACTCCGCTGTTAACATAATAATAATAATAATAATAATAAATGTTTTTAAGCAGCAAATCAGAATATTAGACCGAAGTAATGATGACCGAAGTAATGATGTTAAAAATTCAGCTTTGAAATCACAATCACAATAATAAATTACATTTTAAAATATATTCAAATAGAAAGCAGTTATTTTAAGTAATAATAAATATATTTCAATTTTAGTTTTTGCTGTACTTTGCTGATCAAATAAATGCAAGGTTAGTGAGCAGAAGAGATTTCTTTATAAGAATCAGAATTTCTGTGATATTTTCTGTTGTTTTTTTCAGCAGGGTGTAATGGTCTAAGAGTGGTAAAATACTGATAAATCGGTCAATATTTTGAGATAATTTACTTTGGCCAATGGCAAAATCCACTTGACCACTTGAAACAGGAGCTCTTCCTGGTTGTTTTAAGTTATTAAGGCTGTCAAACGATTAATCGTGATTAGTCGCATGCTAAATAAAAGTTTGCGTTTACATAAAATGTGTGTGTTTACGGTGTATAATAATCATGTACATATAAATTCACACACATTCAATCACATATTTGTATGTAAATTACAAATATATATGTGTATATATTAGTGTTATCAAATGATTAATTGTGAAAAATCACATCCAAAATGTTTTTGTTTACATAATATACATGTGTGTGTTGTGTATATTTGTGTGTGTGTGTGTGTATATATATATATATATATATATATATATATATATATATATATATATATATATATATATATATATATATATATAAACACACATATGCAGTATGTATTTTGAAAATATTTACATGTGTATATATTTTTATTCATATAATTAATATTATATATACATATATTTAATATATAAACATCAATGCATGTGTGTATTTATGAATAATAAATACACAGTACACACACATATATTATATAAATAAACTTATTTTGGATGCGATTAATTGCGATTAATCATTTTCTGGCACTAATATATTTATATTGACATATTATTTTATGTACATAAAAATATTTTGTATATTAAATATAACACATAAATTAAACACAAACTTTTATTTTGCATGTGATTAATCGCAATTAGTCGTTTAACAACCCTAGTTATTTCATTTCATTTCAAATTCTTCAAACAGCC
The DNA here is from genome assembly GCF_022985175.1 of Labeo rohita. Classification (NCBI taxonomy): domain Eukaryota; kingdom Metazoa; phylum Chordata; class Actinopteri; order Cypriniformes; family Cyprinidae; genus Labeo; species Labeo rohita. The sequence goes on along the minus strand of NC_066879.1, from coordinate 19,662,952 downwards.
TTGTTGCTGAATTAAAAAAGCATTTTTTTCATCTAATTTTTAGTGACTTTTTAGTAATCTATGTTCCTGATGATGTTTTTTTTAACATAGTGGCACTGCAATGCTTTTGAAAAGTTCTTTTCATAAAGTTATAGGTTAAGTATTTTGTGTCTATTTTAGATTTGATGCTCTCCTACACTGTTCGTTCTTGTGCTCTGCATCAATTTAGCAAAACATCACAATGTCCTTTGCATCTTTTGCTGTGTTCTTTACGTTCTCGGATGACAGAACGTTCCCAAATACCCAAATTAGTCCGTGATCATCTCGTTCACCCGACTCGACATTTACATGGCCATATCAGCGTTATGATGTCACTAGTCTATAGTCAGAAGTGTGGGCTGCAGAGCGGTTGGGACAGAACTTGATGCTGTGCCAGTGTAGATGTGGTGTTAAAATGCTGTTATTCCTGCCAGGATTCATTGAGTCTCTGCTGAGAGTGGCATCCCACAGATCTGCCCTCACCTGCCAAGCTCTCCGCTCTGGAAGGCTCGCAAAACTCCCACAAGTGAGATTCAGCATTCTTACTGAGGTGAGTGTGTGCGCTTTTTTTGTGTGTGAGGTCAGTCGTGGTGTGTAGACGAGTTAATGGTGAATTCAGATTTGTCACGTACATTGTTGATTACCACAGTAAATAATCAACTGATACAATGGAAGTAAATGGGGGCCAGGGATAAACATTAAAATACATAGTTTATAGTCTTTGAATTGAACAGAATTGCTCATTGCTCATGTCTCTTTGTTTTTTATGTTATCATAATGACGCAAGGCTGGTCACAGTCTGCACACGTTCACAATATCTGATGATGACAAACAGCCAGACATCATGCAAATGAAATCAGTTTGCTTTGTCTTTACTGACACTTGAGCATGTCTTGACAACATTCACAGATATTACTTAGATAACCAATCACAAGGGCTCATTCACATAGAAAAGTTGTTTTCATATTTAAATTTCAAATAATGATAGTCAGACATTTTTATGGAGGAATATGTTTTAACTAAAATAGTTTAACAAAGTTAAACATATTGCTTTCATGAATTTCTCTATCTGTGATCTTTGCAACCTAATGGACAAGGTGATAATCAACATTATGCAACAGATGCTGTCGATTGATTTTGTACTGAACATTCTGGAAGTACTATACACTACCAGTCAAAAGTCTCTTTTGCTCACCAAGCCTGCATTTTTTTTTATTCGAAGTACAGTAAAACAGTACAATTTTGAAATATTTTTGCTATTTAAAATAACAGTTTTCTATTTATATATTTTTGAAATGTAATTTGTTCCTGTGATTTCAAAGCTGAATTTTTAGCATCATTACTCGAATGTGTACATGTGACACTGAAGACTGGAGTAATGATGCTGAAAATTTGGCTTTGATGACAGGAATACTTAATTTAAAATATATTCAACTAGAAAACTATTATTTTAAATAGTAAAACTATTTCAGAATTTTACTGTTTTTGCTGTATTTCGGATCAAACAAATGCAGGCTTAGTGAGCAGAAGAGACTTCTTTAAAAAAAATGACAAATCTTACTGTTCAAAAACTTTTGACTGGTAGTGTATATTGTGTTTTTGTATTCCAAGAGAAGTTAAATGTTGTAGAGTTTTGCTGTCGTTCATGACATGGATGCAAGTTTGGTTAATTTTGGGTCTGTGTGTTTAGGATGGCTTGTTTCGACGCTGAGGTCAGTATGCAGTGTTAGTCATTGTTTCCAGTCACGGCTGTGTCTCTGAGCTTGAGCCCAGGGATGACATGGAAACACAACCTGCTGATCTCTGAACACAAGGTATTATTTGACTTTAGATTATACATTCTGAATGACCTCTTGTATTACTCAGTTTGCGCGATTACTGTCGGTCATCTATTTATATTACTCTGGCATCTACAAGGAAACATGATGCATTAAGAACCAGGGGGTGAAAACTTTTAGAATTTGAAGATCAAGCTAAATTTAACTTATTTGTCTTCTGGGAAACATGTGAATATATTCGGTAGCTTCTACTAAATGAAAAAAATATGATATTTAGGCAAAATAAGAAAAATGTATGCATTTTCATTCTTTTTAATGCATTGTGTTTCCTTCTGGAGCATCAGTGAGCATTTGAACCTTCTGTAATCGTTACATATGAGTCCATCAGTTGTCCTCAGTGTGAAAAGATGCATCACAAAATTATACAGTCAATGTTGGAAAACTAAAGAGTTTGTGTGACGAAAAGAACAACTGTTTACCTGTTCAGGACAAATGAGGGACTCATAAACGACTATCACTAAACACAAAAAAAACAGCTGTGGATCATTCAGGTAACAACACGGTATTAAGAATCAAGCATATGTAACCTTTTAAACGGGGTAATTTTTATAAATTCAACTATTATTTTCTCTTGTGGACTATATAAACGTCTTCTACGTGAAATATCTTATTCTGGTCAGTACTAAATAAAAAAATAACATGCATTTTGAATGATCCCTCTTGTTTTGGTAAAATAATTAACATTTTGCAGATTCTGCTAACTTTTGACCTCAACTGTATATGTGTTGGTTTTTCCTTTTTTTTTTAAATAAATGCAAAAGTCTAGCTTCCTTGTCAAACACTGTCTAAAGGTATAATTGAATGCTTTTGCTGTTAGCAACCACTATATATAAACTTTGACCTAATAGTGTACCTCGGTTGTGATTATTTATAGACGTTTGAGAGAGCTGCCGTGTGATTGTAACCACTTCTCGTATTGGGAAATCATATTGACTCACTGACCTGTTTTGACTATGCTTATAGAGTTTTGTCTTGGTTTTGTGCAGTGAGCTAAATCAGGGACGTGGAAGGGTGAAAGCAGGCCATGTCACGGGTTCCCACACCCCCTCCCCCAGGGGAAATGACATCAGGACCTGTGGCGGAAAGCTGGTGTTATACACAGGTGAGACAGGCTGAGCGAATAAGACATTAATCATTCTGAGATAAGTACACAAGTCATAAATATCCCTTTTTTATGTTTACCAACAGGTGAAAGTGGTGAAGTTTTCTTACATGTGGACAATTAACAACTTCAGCTTCTGTCGGGAGGAGATGGGAGAAGTCGTAAGGAGCTCGACCTTCTCCTCAGGCCCCAACGACAAGATGAAATGGTGCGTGTTTCGCCGCGTTCTGAGTGTTGTCGAAAGCTCTCAAGTGGCCTCTTAATTCTTCTCTCTAACGCCTCGCCACCCTGCCCAACCAAACTCGCTCACATACACGCACAAATACAGGCTTGACCTTTCCAAATATCATTGTCTGTAAAACAACTGTGGCCTGTTTTGATTTAGGTTGGGTTTGCACAGAGCCGTCTGGGACAAATTTTGAAAATCGCAAAAGATTTCTGTTGTCACCGACAGCCGATTAATTGCTTTTAGGATGAATGTTAGCCTCTGATGAAGATCTGACACTAGCAGACGTTTCGATCACAGTCCTGCAGTGTGGCTGCTCCTACGATAGCTGTTCCCAGACTAAAAAATGGCTGGAAACCCATTACAATTACACATTTATGAGTCGTATAATATATTTTCGTGGTCAAATTATAGAATTGTGTGGTAATAGATGTTCAGAAGCAGTGTTATCCATGCTATTTCAGTGGTTTAAAATATAGCTCTATATATAATACATTAATCAAAAGTGAAACTTTGATCAAAAGTGGAAAAGGTTTCCACAAAACATTATCAACACTGATAATAGTAAAAGGCATTATTAATATTTGAGTATTTATGATAATTGAGCAGCAAATCAGCATATTAAAATGATTTCTGACACTGGAGACAAGTGATGGCTGAAAATTCAGCTTTGTCATCACAGGAATAAAGTAGAAAACAGTTATTTTAAATTGTAATAATATTTTTCAAAATTACTGTTTTTACTGTATTTATAATTAAATCAGTGCATTACTAGATTCTAGATACTAGATAGATCAATGCATAATAGATTTCTTCTAAAAACATTAAAGATCTTTATCATTCATTAGGGTCCGAGGACCTCATTGGAATTGCTCAGATTCTTCTTCTCCAAAATAAATTGCATTTTTGAGGGCCTAAACATGCTTGAAACTTTGGACATGGGCCAAAAGTGGTGAAAATTTATGTCTGATATGGGCTTCAGAAGTGGGTGTCGCATAATGGCTCAATAGCGCCACCTATAAAATTTCAAGGAAGTGCCCCTCCAGCTAAGTTTCACATACATGTATGAAATTTGGTAGACACATGTAACACACCGATATCTACAAAATAGTCTTTGAAGTTTTGTGCCGTTTTTGCCATTTTTTTTTTTAAGGCGTTGTATTTAAACGACGACTCTTAGAAATCTAAATCTAAACAGATCAACACCAAATTTTGTCAGTGTAATCTAAAGGCCTTTGTGACGTTAAATTGCGAAGATCTTGAGTTTTTGTTGAAGGGTGTGTCTGTGGTGGCCTCACAAATTTCAATGTTTCGCCAGAAGACAGGAAGTTGTTGTAATTTAGGCATACAATGTCCGATCTGCACCAAAATTCCCATGAACACATGCCCATATTCAGTTATAGTCATAGCGCCACCTGCTGGCAACAGGAAGTGGCATGTTTTATGCTCTAACAAACTCCACGCAGAGATTTAATGACATTAACATTATATGTGGTCAGACTAATCTAAAGGGCTTTGCAATGTTAAATTGCAAGATCTTGAGTTTTCGTTGAAAAACGGTGTGAAAAACCGTGTCCGTGGCAGCGTAACAAAGTTTGATGTATCGCCATGAGGTGGTGTTGTAGCTCAGCCATACAATGTCTGATCAGCCCAAAACTTCACACGCTCGATAAGAATCATGGCCTGAACCCAAGCCAATATTTTGTTATAATCATAGTGCCAATTGCTGGCAACAGGAAATTATTTGTTTTACACTAACTCAAACATACCATGTTCAATCTGCACCAAACTTCATATGTTTGATAAAAGTGTTGTCCTGAAGACATCTACGTGCCAATATCCAGTTATACTCATAGCGCCACCACCTTGTAGCAGGAAGTTTGGCTTTTTAAGCCAAAAAGTTTTTACCACTTTAAATGCATATTGCCCATCGTTCGCTGTTTTCCGGGTGGTGGTGAGCCTGAATGCGAGGCTACATCATATGTACTGAGACTTCAGTACATATCATTTATTCACTGGTATATATTTAAATTAGCATTTTATTGCATACGGACACATACAGTGTTTTCCAAATTATTATACACACTTTTAAAATTATTTAAAATTATTCTAATTTATTAAAATTATTTTAGATTTTAAACTTTTTTTTCTGTTACAATATTTATATAACTCTACTGTTTTTTTTTTTTTTTTGTTTTTTTTCTGCAGGTGTTTACGAGTGAACCCAAAGGGTCTGGATGATGAGAGTAAAGATTATCTCTCTCTGTACTTATTGCTTGTTAGTTGCCCAAAAAGTGAAGTAAGAGCAAAATTCAAGTTTTCTTTACTGAATGCCAAAAGAGAAGAAACTAAAGCCATGGGTAAGTGTTTTCCAGGTATTCACAGGAGTGAGTTTATGTGGAATAATTAATGTTTTATTCATATTTGCAGGGTGGTTGTGGCCTTTGTGCTTGTGTTTTTAAATATTTATGTATTTAAAGTACATGTAAAGCCATACTAAATGTGTTCTGAGTTTGTCACACTTGAAAAATGTGTTAACCACCCAACCAAATTTGAATGATAAAAAAACACCAAGTAAATAAAATAAGATATCAAAATCTTGAAAAAATGAGAAGTATTGTTCTGTACTGCTCTCAAATGCTGGGGGCGTGTCCGAAACCACGCCCTCTCGTGGGAAAGCTGCCGCCTCTCGCAAATACATTTTTAAATAAAAAGAGCTGTTTTGTAAATTATTGCAATTAGGTAATACTCATTTATGCAACGGAGGCATAGCTAGCTAGTAAACTGTAGGCTGTAGTAACTAACAGTAATGACAGGGACGGGCCCAAGCTCAGTGGCTCCAGTGCGTCATCGAAACATGAACTCCACAATTTAATAGTACAAAGTTTGCATAGTGTAAAGTTTTCAGCAATCCATTTCTAGCATTAATAATGTATTTAGAAACAGTTCTTTGAATTGTCTTTACACTGACTTTAAGCTGTTTATAAGTATTTGTGCTTGTGTTTTCTTCCCACACTTCAGAAAGCCAAAGAGCCTACCGCTTCGTCCAGGGAAAAGACT